>NC_081552.1:67243885-67380254 GCF_963082655.1 Stomoxys calcitrans
CATATTTGGCACAGTTGTTGGATATCATAACAAAATACTACGTGCCAAAATTCATTCAAATTGGATAAGAATTGCGCCCTCTAGAAGCTCAAGAAGTCAAGAGCCCAGATCGGTTTATATGGCAGCTATATAAGGTTATGGACCGATTTAAACCATACTTCGGTCAGTTGTTGGATATCATAACGACACACGTCGTGCAAAATTTCATTCCAATCGGATAAGAATAGCGCACTCTAGAGGCTCAAGAAGTCAAGACCCCAGATGGGTTTATATGGCAGCTATATCAGGTTATGGAACGATTTGAACCATACTTGGGACAATTGTTGGACATAATAACGAAACACGTCGTGCAAAATTTCATTACAATCGGATAAGAATTGCGCACTCTAGAGGCTCAAGAAGTCAAGACTCAAGATCGGTTTATATGGCAGCTATATCAGGCTATAAACCGATTTGAACCACACTTGGCACAGTTGTTGGATATCATAACAAAACACGTCGTGCAAAATTTCATTCCAATCGGATAAGAATTGCGCACTCTAGAGGCTCAAGAAGTCAAGACCCAAGATCGGTTTTTATGGCAGCTATATCAAAACATGGACCGATATGGCCCATTTACAATACCAACCGACCTACACTAATAAGAAGTATATGTGCAAAATTTCAAGCGGCTATCTTTACTCCTTCGGAAGTTAGCGTGCTTTCGACAGACAGACGGACGGACATGGCTAGATCGACATAAAATTTCACGACGATCAAGAATATATATACTTTATGGGGTCTTAGACGAATATTTCGAGTAGTTACAATCAGAATGACGAAATTAGTATACCCCCCATCTTATGGTGGAGGGTATAACAGGTTCTTTGCACGGTATCTCTTTTTAGGCAAACAAGGAATAATGAATAAGAACTGTTATGCTTTTGGTACTCTATTAAGTTACATATATATACCATAAATAACTTGAATTCTAAACATTATAGAAGACAATGTGCAATATTTCAGTCAATTCGGATAAGAATTGCGCCTTGTAGGGGCTCAAGAAGCAAAATCGGGGGATTGGTTTGTATGGGAGCTGTATCAATGAACACCTATGTTGAAGGTCATGGGAGAAGCCGTTGTACAAAATGTCTGCCAAATAGGATGCGAATCGCGCCCTCCAGCGGTTCAAGAAGTCAAGGTCCAAGATCGGTTTACATGTCAGCTATATCAGGTAGCCTGCTCCTTCTAAAGATAGCGTGATTTCGCCAGAAAGACGGACGGACATGGCTAGATCGACTTAAAATGACATGACGATCAAGAATTTATATTTCTTATGGGGTCTCAGAAGCATATTTCGAGGTTTTACAACGCCAAATACGACATACGCCATATTTGGATAAAGTATGTCATAAAATATGAACTGCTTGACCTTAATCCACTATTTTTAATTGAATCAATATAGTATGTATTCGAAATATGTCATTTTTTTCCCCCGCCAAAAATAACCCTACCCTTCGCAACAGGTAAGAACACAACTTAAGATTTAACAAGTAAAAGCGTGCTAAGTTCGGCCGGCCGAATCTTATATACCCTCCACCATGGATCGCATTTGTCGAGTTCTTTTCCCGGCATCTCTTCTTAGGCAAAAAAAGGATATAAGAAAAGATTTGCTCTGCTATTAGAGCGATATTAAGATATGGTCCGGTTTGGACCACAATTAAATTATATTTATGTTGGAGACCTGTGTAAAATGTCAGCCAATTCGAATAAGAATTGCGCCCTTTGTGGGCTCAAGAAGTAAAATAGAGAGATCGATTTATATGGGAGCTGTATCGGGCTTGTAGCGATTCAGACCATAATAAACACGTATGTTAATGGTCATGAGAGAATCCGTCGTACAAAATTTCAGGCAAATCGGATAATAATTGCGACCTCTAGAGGCTCAAGAAGTCAAGATCCCAGATCGGTTTATATGGCAGCTATATCAGGTTATGAACCGATTTGAACCATATTGGGCACAGCTATTGGATATCGTAACACAACAGGTCGTGCAAAATTTCATTACAATAGGACAAGAATTGCACACTCTAGAGGCTCAAGAAGTCAAAACCCCAGATCGGTGTATATGGCAGCTATATCAGGTTATGGACCGATTTCAACCATACTTGGCACAGTTGTTGGATATCATAACAAAACACTTCGTGCAGAATTTCACTTCAATCGGATAAGAATTGCGCACTCTAGAGGCTCAAGAAGCCAAGACCCAAGATCGGTTTATATGGCAGCTATATCAAAACATGGACCGATATGGCCCATTTACAATACCAACCGACCTACACTAATAAGAAGTATTTGTGCAAAATTTCAAGCGGCTAGCTTTACTCCTTTGGAAGTTAGCGTGCTTTCGACAAACAGACGGACGGACGGACGGACAGACGGACGGACAGACGGACGGACAGACGGACGGACATGGCTAGATCGACATAAAATGTCACGACGATCAAGAATATATATACTTTATGGGGTCTCAGATGAATATTTCGAGTAGTTACAATCAGAATGACGAAATTAGTATACCCCCCATCTTATGGTGGAGGGTATAAAAATGTCTTTTTGTGAAAAACATTGTACCTTCGAGTTATATCTAACTTATACTTATGTTAAAAGCGGAAAGCAGGTAATTAATAATATACTATAGTTGAAATATAACAGGTGTGTGGTGTATATTAGACTTCATTCATATATAAGACATAAGATATCACTTCATTCATAACTCAGAAATGGCGTCAATAATAAACAAGTAAAAGCGTGCTAAGTTCGGCCGGGCCGAATCTTACATCCCTCCACCATTGCATTTGTCGAGTTCTTCTCCCGCCATCTCTTCTTAGGCAAAAAAAGGATATAAGAAAAGATTTGCTCTGCTATTAGAGCGATATCAAGATATGGTCAGGTATAAAATTTCAGCCAATTCGAATAAGAATTGCGCCCTTTGGGGGCTCAAGAAGTAAAATAGAGAGATCGATTTATATGGGAGCTGTATCTGGCTATAGACCGATTCAGACCGTAACTAACACTTATGTTGATGGTCATGAGAAATCCGTCGTACAAAATTTCAGACAAATCGGATAATAATTGTGACCTCTAGAGGCTTAAGAAGTCATGATCCCAGATCGGTTTATATGGCAGCTATATCAGGTTGTGAACCGATTTGAACTTTATTTGACACAGTTGTTGAAAGTAAGAATAAAATACTTCATGAAAATTTTCAACCAAATCGGATAGTAATTGCGCCCTCTAGAAGCTCAAGAAGTCAAGTCCCCAGATCTGTTTATATGACAGCTATATCAGGTTATGAACCGATTTGAACCACACTTGGCACAGTTGTTGGATATCATAACAAAACACTTCGTGCAAAATTTCATTCCAATCGGATAAAAATTGCAAACTCTAGAGGCTCAAGAACTCAAGACCCAAGATCGGTTTATATGGCAGCTATATCAGTTTACGGACCGATTTGAACAATACTTGGCCCAGTTGTTGGATATCATAACAAAACACATCGAGCAAAATTCCATTCCAATCGGATAAAAATTGCGCACTCTAGAGGCTCAAGAAGTCAAGACCCAAGATCGGTTTATATGGCAGCTATATCAGTTTATGGACCGATTTGAACAATACTTGGCCCAGTTGTTGGATATCATAACAAAACACATCGAGCAAAATTCCATTCCAATCGGATAAAAATTGCGCACTCTAGAGGCTCAAGAATTCAAGACCCAAGATCGGTATATATGACAGCTATATCAGGTTATGAACCGATTTGAACCACACTTGGCACAGTTGTTGGATATCATAACAATACAATCAGATAAGAATTGCGCACTCTAGAGGCTCAAGGCATCAAGACACAAGATCGGTTTATATGGCAGCTATATCAGGTTATGGACCGATTTGAACCATACTTGGCGCAGTTGTTCGATATCATAACAAAAACGTCGTGCGAAATTTCATTCCAATCATATAAGAATTGTGCACTCTAGAGGCTCAAGAAGTCAAGACCCAAGTTCGGTTTATATGCAGCTATATCAAAACATGGACCGATATGGCCCATTTACAATACCAACCGACCTACACTAATAAGAAGTATTTGTGCAAAATTTCAAGCGGCTAGCTTTACTCTTTCGGAAGTTAGCGTGCTTTCGACAGACAGACGGACGGACGGACGGACAGACGGACGGACATGGCTAGATCGACATAAAATGTCGCGACGATCAAGAATATATATACTTTATGGGGTCTCAGACGAATATTTCGAGTAGTTACAAACAGAATGACGAAATTAGTATACCCCCCATCTTATGGTGGAGGGTATAAAAACAAGTAAAAGCATGCTAAGTTCGGCCGGGCCGAATCTTGGGAACCCACCACCATGGATTCTGCTAAAATATGAAAGTTGTATCTAGTTATAGACCAAATTGGTCCGAACTTTGCGCAGTTTTTGAGAGCCATATGCAAAATTTCAGCCAAATTGGATAAAAATCGCGGTTTGTAATGGCTCAAGAATTCAAATCGGGAGATCGGTTTATATGGGAGCTATATCATTTTCTAAACCGATTTGAACCGTACTTGGCACAGTTGTTGTGCAAAAATTAGGCCAAATCGTACAAAAATTTTGGCTTCCATGGGCTCAAGAATCCAAATCGGGAGATCGGTTTATATGAGAGCTACATAAGGTTATAGACCGATTTTGACTTAACTAAACACAATTGTTGAAAGTCGCAACATGTGGCTTGTAAGGTCTCAGGAAGTCAAATTGCGAGATCGGTTTATATGTTTATATTTTATATATAGGGTTATAGACCGATTTGAACCGTACTTAGCACAGTTGTTGGAAGTCATAACAGTATACCATATGCAAAATTTCACTCAAATTGTGGCTTCCATGGGCTCAAGAAGTCAAATCGAGAGATCGGTTTATGTGGGAGCTATGTCTAAATCTGAACCGATATGAACCATTTACAATCCCCAACGACCTACATCAACATAAAGTATCTGTGCAAAATTTCAAGCAGCTAGCTTTACGCGTTTGACCGCTATCGTGACGTACGGACATGGCTAGTTCGAACAAGAATTTCGAGATGATCAAGAATATAAATACGTTATGGAGTCCTAGATCAATATTTCGAGGTATTACAAACGGAATGACTAGAGTAGTATACCCCCATCCTATAGTGTGGGGTATAATGAAACCATGTTCAACGTATTATGGGATCATTGCTCTCTTGATTTTGAAAACAAAACAAATTTAATAATCCAACATATAATAGAAAGTAAATTCGGAGTGAAAATAAATATACGGAATATATAAAAATTTTAAACATCATAAAATTTTTCGACGCAATGGAGAAATCTATGAAATGTTCAAAAGAATAGTTTATATTGAGATATTCGCAATATCCTAATGAAGTTGTGGAACTCGCCGTCTGCATCGCTCAAGCGCCTTAGAAGAATTGTAAGGAGTATTCCGACCGCTAAAAGTGAATCGTTATTTACATGCAAAGAAGCCATTGCCCTCATGTTGCAACTTGGACTCATACTGGATTCTTAAATCATATTAAGAAGAGCATTATCATCCAAAGCCATTAACACTTTGCCGCCATACCGCGACTTACAAGAAACGAAGCAAAATATATTGGCATCACCTATAGTTTGTGTTTGTTTGTATATTTGTATGTTTGTATGTTCCTTATAGACTCAGAAACGGCTGAACCGATTTTCTTCAGATGGTGCATAATGATCCCGTGGTGAAAATAGGGTACTAAATTTTTTGATATCTGAAGGGGGGGGGGGGGGGGGGGGGTGGGGCGGACCCTCCCCCTCACCCTAATTTTAGAAACGCCAGATCTTGGATATGGGTGGTGCGATTTAAACGAAATTTTGTGTGCACTCATGTAGTACCCTAAAAATAAAAATTTGGTATCCAAATTTCGGATAGGGTACCTCGGGGGACCGCCCCACCCTAAAACCTACCAAACATATATTTAGACCAATCACGACAATATGGGACTCAAATGAAAGGTATTTAAGATAAGAAAACGTATCTAATATCCATGTGTCGAACCAAGTGCTAGGGGGACCACCCCAAAACACCCCTAAATCGGACATATATACCGACCATGGAAATATGGGACTCAAATGAAAGGTATTTGTGAGTAAAATACGAATCTGATATTCAAATGTGGGACCACGTTTCTGGGGATCCACCCCTTCCCCAAAACACCCCACAAACAGGATTTATTTACTGACCATGGGAATATGGGGCTTAAATAAAAGGTATTTGAGTGTAGAATTAGAATCTGATATCCAAATATGAGACCAAGTGTTTGGGGGCCGCCTCTCCTCAAAAACCCCCCCCCCCAAAGCGGACAATTTTACGACCATAGCAATATGGGGCTCAAATGAAAGGTATTTGGGAATAAAGAACGAATCCGATATCAATATTTAGGAAAAGTGTCTATGGGGCAACCCCACCACAACTCACAACACCAACCAAATAGAAGTATTTGCTGACTTTTGCAATATGAGGCTCAAATAAGAGGGTTTTTAGAGTGGAACACGAATCTGATATATATTTTCAAGGCCAACTCACTGAGTGGCCCCCAAAACACCCCCAAAGCCGGTCACGTTTGCCGACTATCGAAATATGGGGTTCAAATTAAAGGTATTTGGGAGTAGACCACGTATCTGATATCAACATTAGGGGCCAACTGTCTAGCGGACGTCCCACCACCATAACAACCCCCAAATAGGACATATTTGCTCACCAAGACAATTTGGGTCGTAAAGAGAGTGGAACTAAATATTTATAGTTTTTAGGGCCAATACCCGAAACCGGACATATTTGCTGACTTTTGCAATAAGGAGTTTAAATAAGATTTGAAAACGAATTTGATATCCAATTTTGAGGCCAATGGCAATATAAATACAAATAAATGATATATAGATATATGAGATTAGAGCACGTTGGTGACATATTTTCCGCGCTTAGTATTTGGGGGACCACCCAATCCCCAAAACACCCCTAAATCAGCCATATTTACCGACCATGTCAATGTGGAGATTAAATGAAAGGTATTGGGGGGTAGAACAAGTATTGATACCCATTTTCGGGACCCATTTTCTGGGGGTATGCCCCTTTCCCAAAATACCCCACAAACAGCAATTTTTTACTGACCTTCGCAATATGGGGCTCAAATAAAGGTAATTGGGAGTAGAATACGAATTTGATATCCAAAAGTAGGACCATGTATTAAGGGCATCACCCTTTCACAAAACACCCCCAAAGGGAAAAATTTTTCGACCATGCCAATATGTGGATCAAATGAAAGGTATTTGAGATTTTAAAACGAATTTGATAACCTTTTTTGGGGCCATGTGTTTGGAGGACGCCTCATCCTGTAAACTCCTCTTAAGCCGATGGCAATATGGGGTTTAAATAAATGGTATTTGAGAGAAGAGCACGATGCTGATATTTTTTCAGGGCCAAGTATCTGGGGGACAACCTCTCCCCCGAAAAAACCACTAAATCAGACATCATGAGAATGTCGGGCTGAAATGAAGTATTTTAAGAATGAAGTACACCTTACATCCAAACTTAAATTCGTAGACCAATAAAGATCATATGGGATTCAGATAAAGACACTTATATTGTTAAACTGTTAGTCAAGTTAGCATGGTATTTCACTAAAAATCTTTAATTGTCGAAAATAAATATTCCAAGGAAACTTTTGTTCCATATAAAGTAAAAGAAGGCGCAGCGGAGAGGGCCCGGGTCAGCTAGAAAATTATAAAGGTTATTCCTACTTCCTGACCATATTCGTAATCTACTCCCGAATATCTTTCATTTGAGTCCCATATTGTCGTGATAGTCAAATAAACCTATTTTAAGGGGTTTTAGAGCTGGGGCGGCCCCCCGCGTACTTGGACACAACTTTTTTGGCTCCCGACATTACAGGTGGATTTCAATTGGTTCAGTAATAGTTATAGCTCCCATATATATGTTCGTCAGATTTTAAGTAATTTGCAGTAATGTTGTTATTTTTTAACCTAGGGTAGGTGTAGGGTATTATACAGTCGGTACCGCCCGTCTTTTGCCCTTCCTTACTAGTTAAAAACTACCTCTAAACCCGCTTTTGTCAGTTTTAAAACTGACAATAGATTCTCCCGAAGATCTGAAACATATAACACTTTTTTGAGAACTGCTTGCTTTCCATCTTGAGTAAAGCCGTGAATGTCTCCCATATCTATCGCTATCACAATTTCGTCATCCTTGGGAACGTTAATTTTCACAGGACTTTCCATCTTTAACATCGACTTGAAGAGGCTACGATCATTTGTCATATGGTCACTTGAACCTACGAATAGTTAGGTTAGGTTAGGTTAGATTGAAACAAGTAAAAGCGTGCTAAGTTCGGCCGGGCCCAATCTTATATACCCTCCACCATGGATCGCATTTGTCGAGTTTTTTTCCCGGCATCTCTTCTTAGGCAAAAAAAGGATAAACGAAAAGACTTGCTCTGCTATTAGAGCAATATTAAGATATGGTCCGGTTCGGACCACAATTAAATTATACGTTGTAGACGTGTGTAAAATGTCAGCCAATCCGAATAAGAATTGCGCCTTTGGGGGCTCAAGAAGTAAAATAGAGAGATCGATTTATATGGGAGCTGTATCGGGCTATAGACCGATTCAGATCATAATAAACACGTATGTTGATGGTCATGAGAGGATCCGTAGTACAAAATTTCAAGCAAATCAGATAATAATTGCGACCTCTAGAGGCTCAAGAAGTCGAGACCCAAAATCGGTTTATATGGCAGCTATATCAAAACATGGACCGATTTAAACCATACTTGGCACAGTTGTTGGATATCATAGCAAAACACGTCGTGCAAAATTTCATTGTGCACTCTAGAGGCTCAAGAAGTCAAGACCCAAGATCGGTTTATATGGCAGCTATATCAAAACATGGACCGATATGGCCCATTTACAATACCAACCGACCTACACTAATAAGAAGTATTTGTGCAAAATTTCAAGCGGCTAGCTTTATCCTTCGGAAGTTAGCGTGCTTTCGACAGACAGACGGACGGACAAACGGAACGACATGGCTAGATCGACATAAAATGTCGCGACGACGACATTTTAACGAATATTTCGAGTAGTTACAAACAGAATGACGAAATTAGTATGCCCCCCATCTTATGGTGGAGGGTATAAAGAGTGCAGATATTAATCCGCCACATGCCACTATGGACATACACCTTAGCCAGTAATCGGCTTGTTGTGCGCTCTAAAAAACTATAAAGTAACCTCTAAAAAGAAAATTTTAAGTTCCGTGCTACTTACAAAATCCTTAATTGTTTTCAATACAAATCCCCCATAGGATTTTCGCCGTCCTACCGACCGTTTCGCTGTTCCACAATGTTGCATGCGCATTCGTCGCCCACTCCCTTAACTCGGACTGCGTCGACCCGAAAGGCTTCGGGTAAACCAAGTTTATTATCTGGCCTTCACAGCCAAATCGTCTGACCTTTCATTTCCGCTTACTCCGTTATGGCCCGGCACCGAAACGATATGGATTTTGCCATCCTCAGATGTGGATTTGCCATCCTCTTACCCTGCAAGACTGTTCGTCACCTTCCTGGTTGTTATTGCCCTTATGACAAGTTTACTGTCGGTAAAGAAGTTCACACTCGACGTCCTCGTGTTAGCACCACACTACTTCACGCAATCCGTGATCGCCCGGATTTCTGCCTGCAGGACCGTATTATGGTCAGGCAGTCTAAAACAGATCTCAGTCCCTGGGTTCTCAATGTATACCTCCAGGCCCACTCTGTCCTCTAGCTTTGATCCTTCCGTGTGACATGAACTTCCAGATGGCAATATTAGGGTTCCGTCAATCCAAAATTTTGCCGATGGCAGCAGAGCCTTGCACTCGACTTCAAGGTTCATCTCAGGTTTCCGATCGGAATCCTCTTCCCGTCCTTCCAGGCTTCCTATCGTCGCCTCGATTATACCGCGATGGTATGAGCTATGAGTCTCATAGCCACAGTGGCTGCCTCACACTTAATCTGTATGTCAATGGGTCGGATATCTAGAATAGTCTCCAGTGCCCTAATGGGAGTGGTCCTCATCGCTCCGCCTATTCCAAGACAACATGTTCTCCAAACCTGTTGTAGGTTCCTTATGAATCCTCAGATTCAGGCCCCATTTCGAGCCAACGGCCCGTCTACATAGTGCCCAACATCTGTGATCCTTCTCAGTACGCTCCTGAATGTGACACTTCCAATTCAGTTTCCTGTCCAAGATCACACCTAAGTATTTGACCTTGTCAGATATCGAAATCGTCTTATTGAGGAAACTTGGTGCTTCGTCTTCCTCGTGAACAGGCATATTTCAGTCTTCTCTGGATTAACATTAAGACCTCTGGGTCTATCCCAGTCATATGCCATATGCAAGACCCTTTCGGCCCTTCTGCATAGTCCGTTCGGATCCTTACCCCTTAGAAGGATTATAACATCGTATGCGTAGCAGACGGGTTCAAATCCCTCCTCAGTCAGCATCCGTAATAGGTCATTTATGGTGGTCACCCATAGGAGTGACCACTTTTGCCCTTATATTTATGCCATTGGACACACAATTTATCCACCTGTTCCTTAGCATATGGTTTATCCAGTCTCCAAGGACCGGGTCCACCCGGTACTGGTCTATGAATTGGATCAGTGTGTCGGTCCGCAGATAGTTAAAAGCCCCCTCGATGTCAATGCATATCACCAGTGTGTACGTTTTGGCATCGAAGGATTCTTCTATTTTATTCACAACCTCGTGCAGGGCAGTCTACACCGACCTACCCTTTATCATAGTGTCCATAATATGTTCTATGGTTTTGAGTAGAAAGGACATAAGGCTTAGGGTCTGTAGGCCTTTGGTGTCGTATAACTTGCCTTGCCGGGTTTGGGTATAAACACCACCCTTGCCTCCTGCCAGGCTTTCGGAGTATATGCAAGTCCTAGGGTCGCTGTGAAAATTTTGGCTAGACTTTCTGTAGTAATGGATATATTCCATCAGGTCCGAGTGACATAAATGGTTTGAAGCTCCTCAAGAATTCCTTCACCATAAATACCGTTATTATAAATCTTCGATCAACGTCATTATTCCAAGTTTCCGGTGTCTCCGTGAGTTAACATGTCCCCCGTTGTCTCTGCTTTCACTTCCATGTCGCCTACTAAAGTTTTCAGTTTGGCCATGGGTTTTTCAGAGAAACTTTTTTATCTTGGCGGCGTCATTAACGCTATCGACCTGTTTGCAGAAAATATTCCAGGAGGCACGCTTGCCGTTCTGGTAGTCTTACTGTATTCCTTAAGCCGTGTGTGTGCGTCTCCGAGGTCATCCAAGGTTTTTCATGGGCTGATTTCCTTTCCGGAAGAGGAAAACTATCTTCGAAGGACTCCACCAGTGCAGTCTCAATCCTGTTGAGATTTTTGTCAGTTTCTTCTGTTCTTGGACAATCTAAATTATCCTGCCCAAATCTTCTTCTGATTAGCCTTCCGAATTTTGTCCAGTTGGTTTACAAGAGAAAGAGTGTTCCATGGAGACCCTCCAATCCTGAACCTCATCGATTAGATTTTCAGAAGATATCGTCACATCTAATACCCCCTCCCCTATCTTATTATCAAAGGTAGCGGTGTTACCATATTAAGTGTTATTAGGTCGTTAGTATTTAAGAATTCTGCCAGAGCTTGGCCCCGCTTATTAGTGTTGGTACTACCCCACGAAATGTGGTGAGAGTTCGCATCGCACCCTATTAGTACCTCGTTTCCTGTCTGTTTTGCTTTCCTCGCCAGACGTTTCAGCTCCGACGTGGGTGGCGGTGTCGGAGAGTCGAAAGGCAGATAAAGTGATGACAGGTATGCTCCACAGTCTCCCTTTCTTACCACTGATCCATCCGACGTTAACAATTTTGGGGAAAATATATAATTCAAATTTTTATGACAAATAACCCTATTAGTACCTCGTTGTCCGTCTGTTTTGCTTTCCTCACCAGCCGAGTACCATCGTTAGCATAGAATTATTAGTAGTTGATATAGTTCAGTCCAGAAACTTTGTTCCTGGAAGTCCATGACTCCTGAATTAAGGCAATATGAATCTTGCCCTTGCTGATATTCTCCATCAGAGCGTGTGTAGCAGTCTCGCTCCAGTGGAGGTTTATCTGGATTACCTCAATCATCGTCCTCCAGTAAATGGGCATCTTGGGAGTAGGTGATGATTTCAACGTCTGCTCCCTGTTCTTTAGACTGCATTGACTTGTTTGTTCTTTGCCTAGTCTAGTTTTCCGACATTTGTAAAGTCGGTAATGGTTGTGAATGAAAATTTCTGCCTATCCTATTCTTCCCGATCTTGAAAAAGACAGCTTTGCTCCCGTAGTGCGCCAAGCCTTTAGTCTTAGCCAAACTTGTTAAATTGAGACTTGATCAATGCCAACCACAAAGAGAGTTCCTTCCTCCTTTTCCTCGCTGTGGAAGACCTTCCACTTCACCAGGTCGAGCTTTACGCCCTCCCAGAGAGCGTGAATACCTCTGACGAACTGTTTGACGGTATCAATACATTCCGCCGACGCAAAACGCAGCGTATAGATGTCCCCTTTAAACTTGCAGCTCATCATATATATGTATGGGTGGACCCTCCACAGAGTTCCAACAAATAACAAATTTTGCCCATGAACATTCCACTAAAGAACAGGGGCAATCTTCTCACATATCAATGAGTGCAGTCCGATTCAAGTTTTAAGCTCAATGATAAGGGCCTCCTTTTTATAGCCGAGTCCGAACGGCGTGCCGACACCTCTTTGGAGAGAATTTTTACATGGCATAGTACCTCACAAATGTTGCCAGCATTAGGAGGGGAAAACAACCGATGAAAATTTTTTCTGATGGTCTCGCCTGGATTCAAACCCAGGCGTTCAGCGTCATAGGCGGACATGCTAATCTCTGCGCTACGGTGGCCTCCACAGAGTTCCACACATGTTAAAAAATTCGATCGTTAGACAGATTCTCTACTTGGGACCGATGGTCTGGTGGAATCCTACCAGATGCACAGCCGATATTGATGACTACATAAGTCAGCTCATCTCTGTTGTGCTTCCTTGCCACTCTGGCGTAAGAGGGCGGCTCCTTACCATTCTCAGCCACCATCTTCCCCATCCGCGATGGGTGGCCTCCTTTTGGAAGTCATAGTCCTCCATGAAGACCCAGGGGCCGTGAGCGCTTCCTTCATCCCTGTTCTTACTTTGTCTACCTCTGCAGGACACTGTCTGGAGTCTCCATTGCGGAATGGCAGGCTTGGTTTTCCCAGAGTACCTGAAAGCAGGGAACTCTTTTTATACCCTCCACCATAAGATAGGGGGTATACTAATTTCGTCATTTTGATTGTAACTACTCGAAATATTCGTCTGAGACCCCATAAAGTATATATATTCTTGATCGTCGTGAAATTTTATGTCGATCTGGCCATGTCCGTCCGTCTGTCCGTCCGTCCGTCCGTCTGTCTGTCGAAAGCACGCTAACTTCCGAAGGAGTAAAGCTAGCCGCTTGAAATTTTGCACAAAACTTCCGAAGGAGTAAAGCTAGCCGCTTGAAATTTTGCACAAATGGTGTTGTAAATGGGCCATATCGGTCCATGTTTTGATATAGCTGCCATATAAACCGATCTTGGGTCTTGACTTCTTGAGCCTCTAGAGTGTGCAATTCCTATCCGATTGGAATGAAATTTTGCACGACGTGTTTTGTTATGATATCCAACAACTGTGCTAAGTATTGTTCAAATCGGTCCATAACCTGATATAGCTGCCATATAAACCGATCTTGGATCTTGACTTCCTGAGCCTCTAGAGTGCGCAATTCTTATCCTATGGGAATGAAATTTCGCACGACGTGTTTTGTTATGAAATCCAACAACTGTGCCAAGTATGGTTCAAATCGGTTCATAACCTGATATAGCTGTCCTATAAACAGATCTGGGGACTTGACTTCTTGAGCTTCTAGAGGGCGCAATTTCTATCCGATTTGGCTGAAATTTCGCAAGACGTTTTTTATTGTTACTTTCAACAACTATTTCAAATAAAGTACAAGTCGGTTCATAACCTGATATAGCTGTCATATAAACCGATCTGGGATCTTGACTTCTTGACCCCTAGAGGTCGCAATTATTATCCGATATGCCTGAAATTTTGTACGACGTATCCTCGAATGACCACCAATAAACGTGTTTATTATGTTCTGAATCGGTCTATAGCCCGATACAGATCCCATATAAATCGTTCTCTCTATTTTACTTCTTGTTTTTTTTTGCCTAAGAAGAGATGCCGGGAAAAGAACTCGACAAATGCGATCCATGGTGGAGGGCATATAAGATTCGGCCCGGCCGAACTTAGCACGCTTTTACTTGTTCTTTTTCAGTATTTTAGCAGTGTCATGCTCTTCGGGAGATCTGATTATTTTTCCAGCTTCCGTAAAAGTGCTTGGAATGTCAGTTCTATCCTTTCCAGCATCCTGCACTTTCGCTCGATTACGCTGCCGGTACATACTCTTCCGTCTCCTTCATCGTGCACCGGATCGCTTTCTCGGTTTACTTGTGAGCTTAGCAGAGCCATCGCTGACTTCTGCCGTCATCCCGATGCCCTCATCTCTCGATTCCGCTCCGATGACTGTTTCATTGACACAGTCGCTGTCTGAATCCGAGTCAGAACCACCAACTTTACTCAAAGGGCTGGACGAACTGTGCATCACTCTGGTTTATCCGTTTCTTCCTCATTAATTAGTCTGACGACTAGTTGTGCGCTTGTAGGATTACTCTTGACTACAGGTGCCAAGGCACCCACACCTATAGGAGGGGAGGACAACACGCTACGGTCTGACGCCACCTCCTCAGATGTTGAGTCTTTGGAGTCCATTTCTACTCCAAAAAGCTTTAAAATTTTTTTTGTAATAGGAATAGGAATAGGTACTACTATTCTGAAATATGGATATTTTTTTTCTTTAAGGAACAAAATAAAAATACGTCCGCTTCACTCAACGGCTACAATACAATACGAATAGTTAAGACACTACATTGTTTTCTGTCAACTAGGCTCCAGCAGATTTGAGTTGTCGAACCAAATCATCGAATTCAAGGAAATGATCCATCATAGATGCACCTTCAAAAAGCTTCAATTTTGCCAATTGTTTTCTTATAATGGTTTAGCTAGTCGTCGATGTAACAGCAAAAACCTCTTTTAGGGTATTCCATATTTGCTTGGCTGAAGTTTTATCACGCGCATAATCCAGATAATTTTCCGCTATACAGCTTACAATAATAGACTTAACTTTCATGTCCTTCCCACGAAACACAATGTTTGCTTCATTGATTGCATTATCCGGTGTGCTGACTTCAATAGCATCCAATTCGTCAATGGCATCCAAATGCATTTTTACACGTAAACACCCATTTTCGTAAACAGTTCCATTAAACTGGTCAATTTCGTGAGTAACTTCATATCCTTGGTCGCCCATAACCTCTTGTAATGATTGGATTCCACGGATATATTATTTAAAACAACTCATTTTATTGAACGAATATAATCGAATGAAATTTTTTTTTTTGACATGACATGACAACCTAGTAAACGTATCTAACAAACAAAAAGTCAAACATTACTAGATATTAAATTTGCTGAGTGTTTATATACAAAGTATTTCAATAAAAACCAAAGTACTTCAAAAAAAAAAACATTGACGATAATGTCAACAGGATAACGACTGCACTAATTGAGATAGATATCCTCTTGGATTAAGGAAATCAGCCCAAGAGAAACCCCGGATGACCGGAGAGATTCGCAAAGTTGGGAAAGAGGTCCGCAGACCCAGAGCACGCCGTAAAAAAGCGGAAGTATATTGGGATGTGTATTACACACGGCTCAAGGAATACAATAAAATTACCAGAAAATGAAATAGTTTCTCTCAAAAACCCATGTCCAAACTGGACCGTTAGTAGACGACATAGGAATGAGAGAAGAGACAACGAATGACAAGTTGAGGCTTTTGATGAAAACCCATTTTCGAAAGGATATGACGGGACTCACAGGGATGCAGGAATCTTGGGACAATGATGTTGATCGAAGGCTTATCATTACAGAATTAATGGTGAAGGATTCCTTGAGGAGCTTCAAACCATTTAAGTCACCCGGACCTGATGGAAAATTCCCGGCGTTACTACAGAAGGTGGTGGACTATCTGGCCACTATTTTCACAGCGTGCCTAGAAACTGTATATTCTCCGAAAGCGTGGCAGGAGGCAAGGGTGGTATTTATACCCAAGCCTGGCAAGGCAAGCTTTGCGACACCAAAGGCCTACAGACCATGATAAAGAGTAGGACATCCAGCGAATATTCAAATGCAAACAGCAAGATTATATCAACGGAAGATCGGTGGAGACTGCCCTGCACGATTTTGTGCATAAAATAGAAGAATGCTTCGATGCCACAACATACAAACTGGCGGTATGCATTGACACCCAGGGGTCTTTTAAAATCCTTAGACCAGTACCGGATGGACCGGATCGTTAAAGACTGGATAAACCATATGCTACGGAATAGGTGGATAAATTGTGGGTCCCATGACATAAATATAAGGGAGAAAGTGGCACAGGGGGCATTTTATCGCCACCCCTATGGGTGACCGCCATAAGTAACCTATTACGGATACTGACTGAGGAGGGATTTGAACCCGTCTGCTAGACCCAGAGGTCTTAATGTTAACCCAGATAAGACTGAAATATGCCTGTTCACGAGGAAGACGAAAGTGGGTCAGTTTCACTCACCACGCTTTCTCAATAAAACGGTTTCGATATCTGACAATGTCAAATACTTAGGTGAAATCTTGTATGAAAAACTTAATTGGAGGTGTCACATTCAGGAGCGTACTGAGAAGGCTCACAGATATTAGGCACTATGTAGACGGGCCGTAGGCTCGAAATGGGGCCTCAATCCGAGGATAGTCCACTGGCTCTACAGAAGCGTGATTGGTATAGAGCTGCTATATATGCACTTTTTGCTTATAGACCGATTTTGACCAAAATTTGTATTTAGGCATTATTTAGTGTAAGAAAACAAGTTTTGACGTCATATCTGATATATGCAAAAAATATACAAAAAAATTGTTAAAAAGGATGAGGATGGAAGAAGCTCATACCATCGCGATAATCGAGGTGATGATAGGAAACCTGAAAAGAGAGGAAGAGGTTTCCTATCGGATACCTAAGACGACACTTACGGCACAGTCTTGGACTGACGGAAGCCTAGTATTGGCATCTGGAAGATCATATTATACGGATGAATCAAAGCTAGAGGACAAAGAGGGGCTGGGGGTCTACATTGAGAACCCAAAGACTAAGATCTGTTTTAGACTGCCCGACCATAGTAGGGTCGTGCTGGCGGAGATCCGGTTGATCACAGAATGCGTGAGGTGGTGTGGTGTTAAAGCGCGGACGTCGAGTGTGAACATCTTCACGGACAGTAAACAGGCCATAAGGGCAATTAAAACCAGAACGGTAAGATCACACTATCTATCTCGCGATGCGGATAGTGTCATTCCAACAGAAGGCGTTTATCTCCTACTTACATTCTTGATCTTACGGTCCGTAAAGACGTTCATACCCGACGTCCTCGCGTTAACCACCTGACGATACTTACGTAAATAAGTATCGGTCTAAACACGCTTCTATAGAGCCAGTGGACTATCCTCGGACTCAGGCCCCATTTCGAGCCTACGGCCCATCTACATAGAGCCCAACATCTGTGAGTCCTTTCGGTACACTCCTGAATGTGACATTTCCAATTAAGTTTTCTATCCATGATCACTCCTAAGTATTTGACCTTGTCAGATATCGAAAATATTCTATTGAGGAAACTTGATGCGTCAAATTGGCCCACCTTCGTGTTCCTCGTGAACAGGCATATCTCAATCTTCTCTGGGTTTACATTAAGAACACTGGGTCGAGCGCAATCATATATCTATCGGTCTATATGACAGCTATACCCACATATGCTTCAATGTGGATGTTTAAAATTTTATCACTCACTGTTTGAAATTTCATCAAAATCGGCTGGAAATGCTCCTTTTATAGGCTCAATACTCTACATCGGGAGATCGGTCTATATGGCAGCTATATCCAAATAGGGTCCGATATTCAACGAAAAGGTTTAAATGGGTACCAGAACTCATCGAATTGGATCTTTTATGGCCTCAATACCATATATCGGGAGATCAGGCGGTCGGTCTATAGGGCAGCTATATCCAAATATAGTCCTAACTAAACCACACTTCACAGAAATGGGTGGGGGTCTACCAGAACTCACTGTGCCAAATTTCATCGAAATCGGATGCAAAATTACCAATTTGTTGCCTCAAAATTTTACGTCTGATGATCGGTCTATATAGCGGATATATATAACTATAATCCTATTTTATGAGATAAGAAGGTCAGGATTATAGACAAAGAATACGAAATCATCAAAAATTGTTTGGAAAATGATTTTAATCTGCAGTTGATATCTGGGTTTTACCCGGGTATTGTGCCAAGTACGGTCTAAATCGGTCTATAACCTGATATAGCTCCCATTTAAACTGATCTTCCGATTTGATTTCTTAAGCCCCTGGAAGACGCAATTTCTTGACTTCTTGAGCCCTTACAAGCTGGAAGTTTTGTCCGACTTGGCTTAAATTTGTATTCTGTTATGACTTCCCACAACTGTGTTAAGTCGGTCTTAACCTGATATAGCTCCTATATAAACCGATCTCCCGATTTGACTTCTTGAGCTCCTGGATCGCGCAATTTTTGTCTGTTTTGGCTGAAATTTTGCATGCGGTGTTCTGTTACGATTTCCAATAACTGTGCCAAATGCAGTCCAAATCAGTCTATAACATGATAAAGCTCCCATTAAAACCGGTCTTCTTGCTGCTTTGACAAAAGTTTGGTATGTAGAATAAAATTATGCCCTTCAACTAAATTTATTTTGTATAAATTTTTAGCAGAATCCATGGTAGTGGGTTCCCAGTAATTGTTCATTAGGCTTATTATATTATTATTTTTTCTTTCTTGTGGTCGTGACGATCCTTGGTGAGCTACCTTTGTGGAGCTAGATCGTTCCGATGCATAGAATCGATCGCAGGGAAAATGTGTGGTATTATGGTCTGTTGGGTGTCTCTTTCCATTCCTTCTATATTCAACTTTCATAAATAGAACAGCATCCTTATAACCCAGGACGTGCATCATTAAGTACGAACGTTGCAATACTTTCCTAGATGTAGACACATAGTTATACAAGAACTTTAACTAGATGCAGCACTAATACATCGTCTTCACGTAACTGCAGTTTGGATATTTCACTTGTGAGTATTTGCCACACCACACACATTCGAATGCTGAGCTGTGAACAGTTTGCGGTTTCACACATTTGAAACGTTTTATGCAAGTTGACTCCACATTTAGTTTTATGTTTGAAATGCATGCAGATCTAACTCACTGAAATGAAACTAATCATATACTGAGGGAAATTATACATTATTCTTAGATAAATGAATTTATAAAGTACGTATTTCTGTGTTACAAAGAACACAAGTTTTGTGGTTTTAAGTATGCATTCGTTATACATATTAATTTGGTTCTTTCTGTGTATTCTCCTTCTATGTTCGCATTTAAATCGGTTAATTATCAACTCCCTCTCGTGCCAATGTGTTTTATTTGATGTTAATTAAAACATTTTCAACTATTTCAATCAGAAGGGTGTTAATATCAAACTGGATACTACTTAAGACAAACAACATCCTTGAGGGAATTGTAAATGTAGCTTTTTGATCAAAGTGTAGGTTTAGGTTGGAGCGTACGCGACTAGCAACCTAGGTTACTTGCCGTTTCACCTTTGGAGACCTTTGGTCCGTTGTGTTTGGCCTAGAAGAAGGTAGAAGAGAACAAGTAAAAAGGCATTAATTTGGGTCGGGCCAAACTTTGGTGATTTCGGCAGACGGATTGACGAACATGGCTTGATCGACTCAGAACGTCGAGACGATCAAGAATATATATGCTTTATGGGATCTCAGACGAATATTTTGAGGTGTTACAAACGGAATGACTAGATTAGTATACCCCCATCCTATGGTGGTGGATATAAACAACTAGATGCAAGATGAAGGCCTGCGCAACATTGTATGAGACAATTGAAAACTGAGTAATACAGATAACAAGACACCAAGATAATGAAATGAGCGAATGCATAAAATGAGCCCTTCAGCAAAAAGAAAGATTGATTCGGATATCAGTGAGTGCACGTCGATCTAACCATTCTGAGTCGATCTAGCCATGTCCGTCAGTCCGTCTGTCGAAATCACGATAGCGGTCGAACGTGTAAAGCTAGCCGCTTGAAATTTTGCACAGATACTTAATATATCATGTATAGCTCCCACATAAACCGATCTACTGGTTTGACGTCATGAGCCCCTGGAATGTGTGTCCCATTTTGCTGAAATTTTGCATGTGGTGTCCCATTATGACTTCCCACAAATGTGCAAAGTACGGCCCAAATCGGTCTATAACCTGATATAGCTCCCATATAAACGATTTTTGTCCGATTAGGCGGAAATTTTAGGTATATTGTTCTGCTATGTCTTCCAAATATGGTCTAAATCGGTCTATAACCTGATATAGCTCCTATATAAACCGATCTCCCGATTTGACATCTTGAGCGTTTAAAAGCCTCTACACTTTTTGTCCGAATTGGCTGAAATTTTGACTACGGGGTTCTGTTACGTTTTCCAATAACTGTGCCAAATACTGGCCAAATCAGTCTAAAACCTGATATAGCTCCTATATGTAAACCGGTCTCTCGATCATCCTTGTTGTGTTGTATTCTTGATCGTCATGATATTTTAAGTCGATCTAGCCATGGCCGTCCGTCCGTCTGTCGAAAGCACGCTAACTTTTGAAGAATTAAAGCTAGGCGCTTGAAATTTTGCACAAATACATCTTATTAGTGTAGGTCGGTTGGGATTGTAAATGGACCAAATCGGTAAATGTTTTGATATAGCTGCCATATAAACCGATATATGTTCGTCCGATTTTGAGAGATATTGCAATAAAGTGCTCATTTGTTAACCGATTCTCTCGAAATTTGGCAGGAAAGAATTTCTTATGACTCTCGATATTACTGTTGAATTTCAAAGAAATCGGCCAGATTTAAATATAGCAGCTGCATATGTTTTCACATCTAGAGCCACTGCAAGCGCATTTATTGATAAATCTTGTCAAAATGTTGCACAACGCTTTCCTCGGTGCCTACCACATTATCTGAGAAGTTTGTTCGAAATCGGTTCAGAATTAGATATAGCTCCCATATTGTACTATTGTCCTTTCTTATTGGGGGCATACTAATGTCGTCATTCTGTTTGTAACACCTCGAAATATGAGACCCCATAATGTATATATGTTCTTGATCGTCATCGTTCTTAGTCGATCTAGCCATGTCCGTCCGTCTGTCTGTCGAAAACACGCTAACGTAACGCTAGGGCTAACGAAAGGAGTAAAGTTAGCCGCTTGAAATTTTGCACAAATACTTTTTATTAGTGTAGGTCGGTTGGGATTGTAAATGGGCCAAATCGGCCCATGTTTTGATATATTGTAGTATGTATGTATGGTATTGTATGTATGTTTGTATGTTCAACTAAATTTATTTTGTATAAATTTTTAGCAGAATCCATGGTGGTGGGTTTCCAAGAATCGGCCTGGCAGAACTTAGTACGCTTTTACTTGTTTTATCCTTCTCAGCATCCAAATCGGTAGTTCTATACACCTAGAATCGAGTTATTGTCAAACAGTAAAGGTCTATACATCAAGCCATTTACTTGATGTACTACGTATATTGTTCAATGGGCTTATTATGCCCACCATCGAAGGATGGGGGTATATTAATTTTGTCATTCCGTTTGCAACACATCGAAATATCCATTATCGACCCCATAAAGTATATATATTCTTGATCAGCGTAAAAATCGAAGAAGATCTAGCCATGTCCGTCCGTCTGTCTGTTGAAATTACGCTACAGTCTTTAAAAATAGAGATATTGAGCTGAAACTTTGCACAGATTGTTCTTTTGTCCATAAGCAGGTTAACTCCGAAGATGAGCTGTATCGGACTATATCTTGATATAGCCCCCATATAGACCGAAACGCCGATTTAGGGTCTTAGGCACATTTATTGTCCGATTTCGCCTAAATTTGACACAGTGACTTATGTTAGGCTTTTCGACATCCGTGTCGTATATGATTCAGAGCTCCAGGAGGATCAGGAGCCCTAATCAAGAAAACAATTAAGCACCACCAAGGTACCCATTTCTGTACTGACAAAAAAAACAAGCAACGAATGTTATCATTGAGGATTGACTAGGTCCACTAGTACAGTCCACCCAGAGACATCATTAAACCAGTAAGGAAGGGCAAAAGTCGGGCAGTGCCGACTGTATAATACGCTACACTTATCTTACAAGTTCAAAGTGATAGCTATATCCAATTCTGAACCAATTTTGATGGACCTCGGCGGATGATTTCAGATGGGTTATTAAACAAAACCTATCCCTATCGAGCAAATATGTTCAAACCGTAGTATCTACGGTTGACAAATGACAACATTATTGCAAATTACCCAAAATCTGACGAACATATATATGGGAGCTACATCTAAATCTAAACCGATTTCAAGCAAACTTCTATGATATTGTGGTAGTCGTCAAGAAAAGCGTTGTGCAAAATTTTGGCAGATTGGTCAATAAATGCGCTTGCAGTGACTCTTGGAGTGAAAATCGGACGATATACAAATATGACAGCTATATCTAAATCTGAACCGATTTCTATGAAATTCACTAGTAATGTTTGAAGTCATAACAGCCTGCCAAATTTTGAGAGAATCGTTTAACAAATGAGCACCTTATTGGAATATTTCTCAAAATCTGTCAAGAGAAAATCCCTCCTGGTAAATTTCGAGAGAATCGGTTAACAAATGACCATTTTATTGCATTATTACTGCAAATCGGATGGGAGCTATATCCAAATCTGAAACGATTTTTTCCAATTTCAACAGGCTTTGTCTCTAGGCCGAAAAAAATGCTTGTGCTCAATTTTAAGATGATCGGATGAAAAACTGCGCCCGATAATTCTTCAATTCTCTTGACCCTAGAGTCAAAATATATTTCGCAAATCCAATGATGACTATTCATAGACAACCACCATACCATATGATCCACTCTAAGCGAGTAGCACTAACATTTAAATTAGTGTCATCTGGCAGTCTTCAACTGAAATTGTTTGATCCAATTGGATTTTGTTTATCCAATTAAAAACATGCCAACATGAACAGAGAGAGGGCAGAGTGGTAAAAATTAATCACCAGCATGTATCTTTGTTATGACAATCTATCGTCCTTTGAATAAAGAAAAATAAAAAATAGGTATATAGGAAGGATCCAAAAACAAAAAATTTGTTTTTCTGGGGTGGGATGTCTAGGAGAGCCGCCCACCCCCAAATCCCGGCAAACGGATTTATAGACCAACCACTACAATATGGGACTCAAATTAAAGGTATTTGAGAGTAGGAAACGAATCTGATATCCAATTGCGGAACTTAGTGTTTCGTGGGTCTCCCTACCACTATAAAACCCCTCAAATCCGACATATTTACCGACCATGGCAATATGGATCTTAAATGAAAGATCTTTGGGAATAGAGCACGAATTTGACTTTCACTTTTGGGACCAAGTGTCTGGGGGTCCACCACACCCCAAGAAGGACATATACTGACCATTGCAATGTGGGGTTTAAATAATAGGTACTTGAGTGTAGAAAAATCCATAGGAAAATTGGAATACATTTTCAACTACAATTACGCAGAAATGTTCAAATTTAGAGTACTTCTCTCCAACATTGCATAATCAGGTGCAGCAGAGCAGGCCGGGCTCAGCTAGTCTTATATATAAAAATCAATTTGTGTTTGTTTGTAGGATTGTTTGTTTGTTTGTTTATGTGTTCCTTATAGACTCAGAAACGGCTGAACCGATTTTCTTGAAATTTTCACAGATGGTGCATAATGATCCCGTGGTGAAAATAAAGGGTGATTTTTTTGAGGTTAGGATTTTCATGCATTAGTATTTGACAGATCACGTGGGATTTCAGACATGGTGTCAAAGAGAAAGATGCTCAGTATGCTTTGACATTTCATCATGAATAGACTTACTAACGAGCAACGCTTGCAAATCATTGAATTTTATTACCAAAATCAGTGTTCGGTTCGAAATGTGTTCATTCACCGTAACGTTGCGTCCAACAGCATCTTTGAAAAAATACGGTCCAATGATTCCACCAGCGTACAAACCACACCAAACAGTGCATTTTTCGGGATGCATGGGCAGTTCTTGAACGGCTTCTGGTTGCTCTTCACTCCAAATGCGGCAATTTTGCTTATTTACGTAGCCATTCAACCAGAAATGAGCCTCATCGCTGAACAAAATTTGTCAAAATTTGAACACATTTCGAACCGAACACTGATTTTGGTAATAAAATTCAATGATTTGCAAGCGTTGCTCGTTAATAAGTCTATTCAAGATGAAATGTCAAAGCATACTGAGCATCTTTCTCTTTGACACCATGTCTGAAATCCCACGTGATCTGTCAAATACTAATGCATGAAAATCCTAACCTCAAAAAAATCACCCTTTAGGTCACTACATTTGAAAATAGATCACTACATACAGAAGCGCCCCCCACCCCCCCCCCCCCATCCCTCCCCCTTACCCTAATTTTTAGAAACGCCAGATCTCGGAGCTTAAATGAAAGGTATTGGGGGGTAGAGCAAGAATTGATACCCTTTTTCGGGACCAAATTTTTTGGGGGTCTTCCCATTTCACAAAATACCCTACAAAACGTCAATTTTTTAGTGACCATCGCATTTGGGAGTAGAATACGAATTTGATATCCAAATTTAGGACCATGTATTTAGGGTATCACCCCTTTACCAAAACACCCCCAAAGGGAAAAAAATTTCGACCATGCCAATATGTGGCTCAAATGAAAGGTATTTGAAATTAGGAAACGAATAAATGGTATTTGAGAGAAGAGCACGATGCTGGGGGACCACCTCTCCCCCGAAAACACCCCTAAATCAGACTTCATGAGAATATCGGGCAGAAATAAAGTCTTTTAAGAATGAAGTACACCTTACATCCAAACTTAAATTCGTTAAATTGTTAGTCAAGTTAGCATGGTATTTCACTAAAAGCTCTTTAATTGTCGAAAATAAATATTCCAACGAAACTTTTGCTCCATATAAAGTAAAAGAAGGCGCAGCGGAGTGGGCCTGGGTCAGCTAGTGCTATATAAATTTTTTAAAGAAAAATCTTTGAGATTTTTTGAGCAAAATATTATGAAAATTTGTTTTGTAATTAATATTTGGATGAAATATTCTCAAAAAAGTGTATATGTAAAAATTTTAAAAAAAATTTTCTCTGTGGTGAAAATTTACCAGTCTAATTCTCAAAATGTTGACAAAAAAATGTAATATTTCGTAAATTGGGAAATATTTTGAATCAGATGAGATTTATATTACACACAATTAGTCAGCATCCTTGTTTGGTTCTAACATCTTCATAGTTTTTCTCCAAAAATTAGCAAAATATAGGAGCAATAGGCATATGAGCCATAGTTGCATGCAATTTTTACACTATATATCATCAAAAAGAATTTTCGGTCTATTTTAATGAAATTCGAATGATTTTTTTTTTTCATTTTAAAAATTCATCTTTTTTTACAGTACTTATTTATTTAAAACTTTTTTTAACAAGATTTTATACAATAATATTACAACAATTAACACTTTTTCGCACAGATTGAATTCTTTAGATTATTTAAATTTATTAAAGGAAAAATAGGAAAACCTTCATATAATTGAAAAACGTCAAATATAATTTGAAAATAGATATGTATTATTTAAGTATTATTTAAAAATAATATTGTAGATATACATAAAAAATTTTCAATTTGATAATGTTAGTTTTAAGCAACTAAGCAGAGTCAAGGCATTCTCTAATCAAACGACAGGAAAATGTTCTATATTTTCGTAATATTTATTTTTTAATTGGTTATGAATTCATTAATTCTAATATATCATGTTTCATTATAGATACGCTCAGTTGAGTATCTCCAGTGTTTGTTATTGATTATTTTTAAGCATTTGTTTTGAATTATCTGAAGTTTTTTCAGATGCGTCGTTTTAGCAGATATGCACCAAATAGGGCAGGCATATGTCAGTGTTGGTCTAATCACACTTTGAAAGAGCACATTTTTATACCCTCCACCATATGATGGGGGGTATACTAATTTCGTCATTCTGTTTGTAACTACTCGAAATATTCGTCTGAGACCCCATAAAGTATATATATTCTTGATCGTCGCGACATTTTATGTCGATCTAGCCATGTCCGTCCGTCTGTCCGTCCGTCCGTCCGTCCGTCTGTCTGTCGAAAGCACGCTAACTTCCGAAGGAGTAAAGCTAGCCGCTTGAAATTTTGCACAAATACTTCTTATTAGTGTAGGTCGGTTGGTATTGTAAATTGGTCATATCGGTCCATGTTTTGATATAGCTGCCATATAAACCGATCTTGGGTCTTGACTTCTTGATCCTCTAGAGTGCGCAATTCTTATCCGATTGGGATGCAATTTTGCACGACGTGTTTTGTTATGATATCCAACAACTGTGCCCAGTATGGTTCAAATCGGTTTATAACCTGATATAGCTGCCATATAAACCGATCTTGGGTCTTGACTTCTTGAGCCTCTAGAGTGCGCAATTCTTATCGGATTGGAATGAAATTTTGCACGACGTGTTTTGTTATGATATCCAACAACTGAGCTAAGTATTGTTCAAATCGGTCCATAACCTGATATAGCTGCCATATAAACCGATCTTGGGTCTTGACTTCTTGAGCCTCTAGAGTGCACAATTCTTACACGATTGGAATGAAATTTCGCACGACGTTTTTGTTATGATATCGAACAACTGCGCCAAGTATGGTTCAAATCGGTCCATAACCTGATATAGCTGCCATATAAACCGATCTTGTGTCTTGATTCCTTGAGCCTCTAGAGTGCGCAATTCTTATCCGATTGCATTGAAATTTTGCACGACGTGTTTTGTTACGATATACAACACCTGTGCCAAGTGTGGTTCAAATCGGTTCATAACCTGATATAGCTGTCATATATACCGATCTTGGGTCTTGACTTCTTGAGCCTCTAGAGTGCGCAATTTTTATCCGATTGGAATGGAATTTTGCTCGATGTGTTTTGTTATGATATCCAACAACTGTGCCAAGTATGGTTCAAATCGGTTCATAAACTGATATAGCTGCCATATAAACCGATCTTGTGTCTTGATTCCTTGAGCCTCTAGAGTGCGCAATTCTTATCCGATTTGAATGCATTTTTGCACGACGTGTTTTGTTATGATATCCAACAACTGTGCCAAGTATGGTTAAAATCGGTCCATAACCTGATATAGCTGCCATATAAACCGATCTTGGGTCTTGACTTCTTGAGCCTCTAGAGTGCGCAATTCTTATCCGATTGGAATGAAATTCTGCACGACGTGTTTTGTTACGATATACAATAACTGTGCCCAGTATGGTTCAAATCGGTCCATAACCTGATATAGCTGTCATATAAACCGATCTTGGGTCTTGACTTCTTGAGCTTCTAGAGTGCTCAATTCTTATCCGATTGTATTGAAAATTTGCAGGGTGTTTTTTGTTATGATATCCAACAACTGTGCCAAGTATGGTTCAAATCGGTCCATAACTTGATATAGCTGCCAGATAAACCGATCTTGGGTCTTGACTTCTTGAGCCTCTAGAGTGCGCAATTCTTATCCGATTGGAATGAAATTTTGCACGACGTGTTTTGTTACGATATACAATAACTGTGCCCAGTATGGTTCAAATCGGTCCATAACCTGATATAGCTGTCATATAAACCGATCTTGGGTCTTGACTTCTTGAGCCTCTAGAGTGTGCAATTCTTATCCGATTGGAATAAAATTTTGCAGGGTGTTTTTTGTTATGATATCCAACAACTGTGCCAAGTATGGTTCAAATCGGTCCATAACTTGATATAGCTGCCATATAAACCGATCTTGGGTCTTGACTTCTTGAGCCTCTAGAGTGCGCAATTCTTATCCGATTGGAATGAAATTTTGCACGACGTGTTTTGTTATGATATCCAACAACTGAGCTAAGTATTGTTCAAATCGGTCCATAACCTGATATAGCTGCCATATAAACCGATCTTGGGTCTTGACTTCTTGAGCCTCTAGAGTGCGCAATTCTTATCCGATTGGAATGAAATTCTGCACGACGTGTTTTGTTACGATATACAATAACTGTGCCCAGTATGGTTCAAATCGGTCCATAACCTGATATAGCTGTCATATAAACCGATCTTGGGTCTTGACTTCTTGAGCTTCTAGAGTGCGCAATTCTTTTCCGATTGGAATGAAATTTTGCAGGGTGTTTTTTGTTATGATATCCAACAACTGTGCCAAGTATGGTTCAAATCGGTCCATAACTTGATATAGCTGCCATATAAACCGATCTTGGGTCTTGACTTCTTGAGCCTCTAGAGTGCGCAATTCTTATCCGATTGGAATGAAATTTTGCACGACGTGTTTTGTTATGATATCCAACAACTAAGCTAAGTATTGTTCAAATCGGTCCATAACCTGATATAGCTGCCATAGAAACCGATCTTGGGTCTTGACTTCTTGAGCCTCTAGAGTGCGCAATTCTTATCCGATTGGAATGAAATTTTGCACGACGTATTTTGTTATGATATCCAATAACTGTGCGAAGTATGGTTCAAATCGGTCCATAACCTGATATAGCTGTCATATAAACCAATCTTGGGTCTTGACTTCTTGAGCTTCTAGAGGGCGCAATTCCTATCCGATTTGGTTGACAATTTTCATGAAGTATTTTATTCTTACTTTCAACAACTGTGTCAAATAAAGTTCAAATAGGTTCATAACCTGATATAGCTGCCATATAAACCGATCTTAGGTCTTGACTTCTTGAGCCTCTAGAGTGCGCAATTATTATCCGATTTGCCTGATATTTTGTACGACGGATTTCTCATTACCATCAACATACATACGTGTTTATTATGGTTTGAATCGGTTTATAGCCCGATGCAGCTCCCATATAAATCGATCTCTCTATTGTACTTCTTGAGCCCCCAAAGGGCGCAATTCTTTTTCGAATTGGCTGAAATTTTATACAGGACCATATCTTGATATCGCTCTAATAGCAGAGAAAATCTTTTCTTATATCCTTTTTTGCCTAAGAAGAGATGGCGGGAGAAGAACTCGACAAATGCAATGGTGGAGGGATGTAAGATTCGGCCCGGCCGAACTTAGCACGCTTTTACTTGTTGTTTTTGTGACTGAGTGATGATTTCTGACCAAGCATGGGCCAAAGTGCTCGAATGGTTTTCATGGATTTATTTCAAGTTAATTCGGTGTCACATTATATTTTGAAGCGATTATATTTTGGGGCCACCGTAGCCCTGAGGTTTACATGTCCGCCTAAGACGCTGAACGCATGGGTTCAAATCCTGGCGAGACCATCAAAAAAAAATTTTTCAGCGGTGGTTTTCCCCTCCTAATGCTGGCAACATTTGTGAGGTACTATGCCATGTAAAACTTCTCTCCAAAGAGGTGTCACACTGCGGCACGCCGTTCGGACTCGGCTATAAAAAGGAGGCCCCTTATCATTGAGCTTAAATTTGAATCGGACTGCACTCATTGATATGTGAGAAGTTTGCCCCTGCTCCTTAGTGGAATGTTCATGGGCAAAATTTGGAATTTTGCATTATATTTTGCGTGTCGGTAGACGTTATTTAGGGGAATATTATTAGGAAATATTATTAGGGAATATTATGGACTGGGTTTATTGCTTTTAATCTTTATTTTCCATTTGTGAATATATTTTCTACAAGCAGCAAATCCTTTTTCCATTTTCTTTAAAAGAGCCTTAGTCAGCTTGCTGGAGGTAATAAGCGCCGTATTATCAGCGTAGTAGGCAATCTAAAGGTATGAGGGGGGAAAAATCCGATGTGTACACGGAAAATAGAATTGGAGATAGAATAGATCCTTGTAGAAGTCCTGTTGCAATTGCTATTGTAGATGAAAGTGATTTGTTAACAGATACAATGAATGCCATATGTAGATATCTTGGCATATTCAACTGCAAAATCTTGAAAATCAAGCTGTAATGCCACACGGTGTCGAATGCCTTTTCCACATCCAGGAGGACTAGTCCTGGAAAGTTTTCGTCTTTTATTGTTTTTAATTATTTTGGTGATGCGACCTATTTGATGAACTGCGCTGTGTTGCTTTTTAAATCCGAATTGTTCGTCGGCAATTAGTGATACATCTTCAATACAGTCACATAATCGAGTCTGTATAGCTTTTTCGAGCAACTTTCCCATATTGCTTAAAAGGCTTATGGGTCCGTAGCTATTTGAATCATGTTTAGGATTGTTTGGTTTCAAAACCGCAACTACTTTAGCTTTCTTGAAATGATTTGGGAGGTAGTTGAGTTTTAAACAGCTGTTAAAAATAACCACTAGTAATTAAACCGCTTCTGTTGGCAAATTTTTTATTAAATTATTGGACACCTCGTTCAGACCAGGAGATTTGGTAGATTTCAGTGAGCTAATAAAAGAATTTAGTCCTCAACAGAGGTAACAACTTTGTTGCTTTGATCAATAATAGAAGATTTAAATAATCTGACTTTATTATTAACAATTTTGTCAATTGAATGAGAGTAATTAGAGGTGAGGTTATGCGATTTGGAGAAAACGTTTGAAGGTAGTTTGGCTTTTTCTTCGTCGGTTATGACTTTCTGATTACCATCCATAAAGAAGCGTATGTTGTTTTTTTTACCTCTTAGTCTCCTGCTCAGCTTCCAAAATGATTTGTCTCCCGGCTTAAGATTAGAAAGAAGTTGATTCCATTTGTTATTTCGGTGGGTTTTGATTTATTCATTAGCTTAATACTTTGCTCACAAAAGTTTAAATCAACGTGGTTTATAGCTCTTTGAGTTCTCCTTTTAAGGGTACTTCTATTTTTTATTAAGCTAACGATATCAGCAGGTAGATGCGTTTTCCCAGTGATATAAATTTTGGGTGTAAAACGGTTTCTTACTTCTACAATCATATTAATGAACTTTTGGATTTCATTGCAGATGGCAGTTTTAGATGGGCAGTTATCTGTATTAATTATTATACGGTTTGCAATATTATTTCGAATAGAACCCCAATTTGTTAGATTGTATTGTAGTTGTAAAGCTTGTATCACTCTCAAATGCAGCTGAGTTTAGGATAATGCAAATGACTATAAGCCTGTCCTTTGCACTATCCTAAAATCGGGTGGAATATCTGATTCTTAAACGTCTAAATGTAAATTTAAAGTTATGTTACTAAGTACCAAGTCAAGAACACAAGAATTTCTATTTCGTTGGTATGGAATGTAGGTCGGCGAATATAATATATAAAGAAGTTACAATTTTGTTGAAGGTTAAACAGACTTTTCCACCAAAATTATTATAACAGCAGTTCCATAAGCTGTGTTTCGCATTTAAGTCGCCGAGTAAAATAAAACTATGACTGGTCCTCCTAATTGTTTTATATCGTCTGCAAAATATGATGATGAGTTTTCTATTATTGGCGGAGATTTCAATAGACAGATTTTCAATTTTGCTTTTGTTGCATATAGGTAAAAGCCTATGCCTAACATTTCTGCGAAAAACTAGAGCAACTCCTCCTCCCCTCGAGATTTCTCTATCGTTTCGGTAAATGTAATCGCTTTTAAAATATATCTTATGATTACTATTGAGATGTGTTTTTACACTATCTATCTATCAAAAAGAATTTTCGGTCGATTTTTATGATGAGAGCTTAAATGAGAACTTAAGCAAGTCATTTGCCTTTGCTCAAATTTAGTTTTTCTTTATAAAAATTGATCATATTTTTTTCTTAAAATATTTTAAAATTTTATTTGCTTAAAGTTTTTAGTTTGCGTGGGTAAAATTTTATTGAAATTGTCGAAATGTTGAAATCCTATACCAATTTCAGACAAATTTAAACGAGGCCAAAATATAAGTTTTTGCAATATTTAAAAAAGTAAAAAATCGTCATCAAAAAAGATAATAACGTCTCCCAGCCATCCTGCGAGAGCGGCAGTTTTATACCATTCAGAACAAGTCCCTTGAAAACACCCAGCTCTCTCCCCATGGTTAAAAGTACCAGCTCAGTTTTTCTGGGCTCTATGCAAAGCCTGTTGGCCTTTGAACTAGGACCGTTGACCAAAAGCCACCAAAGAGTAGATAAAACCACTCTTTACATGACCCTCTGTCAAAATTAGTATAAAAGGAAAGAATCTTTCCGCGTAAAATTTTGCACATGTGTATAGTTTTTATTGATGTAGGTCATTGGGGATTGCAAGTGGGCCATATCAGTTCAGATTCCAATATAGCTCCCATATACATGTATTGGTCCATATATTTCACTTTTTGTAACCTCCATTTTTAAGCGATTGAACGGAAATTTGGTATTAAAGGTATGTATTTTCTCATCAAACCCACACGTATAAAAATATTATACCTGTATTTAACTAACCACAACTTTTGTCAAGAAGCCAACCAGTCAAAAAAAACCATAATTTTTGATAAACCATGCCATAGCCTTACCTCATACAGGCGTTTCATCTCATGCCCATTCTAATTGCTTTAAAACTTGTTAACACTTCTAAATTAAATTTCTCCTAGAGCAAAAAACTCCAAAATTATATTAAAATAAATTCCCCTAAAAAACTCTAACCAAATTTTATCTTTATTTTAACCACTTACTTTACAACATGGTGCATATAAAAATTGAATTTACTTTTGTAGCTATTTCGTGAAAGAGCATTTCAAAAGCTTAGTAATTAAATGGAAATGGTAGAAAAATACGGAAAATGCATTATGGTCTTCTCTTCTTCTTTTATGTCCTCATTTGCGAGAAATCTCGGACAAGCTGCCTTCACCAGTTCATGAAACAAGAAAATAAGACGTGACTGGTAGCAGACTAGTGTCCTTTTTTCATAACCCCAAGGATGGGAAAACCACTAAGCCATTCATTCTTTATCAGGGACCCGGCCACCGAATCCCTTTTTACCATTGCATTTGGATGTGGAGTGCATAACAATTGTTTAAAAAGTCACAAACTTTATTATTTGGTTTTTTGCTTTGTTAGATTTTGTTCAGGTGATTGCAGAGTTGTGGGAGTTGAACAGTGTTTTGAAAACAGCAGACAAAAGTTGATTTTCATAAGCAATTTTGAAATATGTTATACCCGATAACTTCCCTCGTGATTATTTACTTATGAATGTGTAGGTTCTTTCATGTATACAGATCTAGAAAATATGCATCTAATCGAGTAAGTAATCCCAAACCAATAGGAATTAAGATGTCTTCATTTGCCATATCGGGCCATATTTGGGCCTAAATGACTCTATTCTGTTGTGGTAGGTTTACTTCTTGGGATACTATGGGTAGCAGACATTTTTCAAGAACAGAATTTTTCTGAATTTTAATCAATTGTGTGTCGAGTCCATTATATAGTTTACTACTGACCGGCCAAATGCCACTTAAATAGTCAACAAAGTGTTTACACTTCAAGAGCTCCAGTGGCGATCGTAAAAACCCAACGCTTGGGTATTTATTGGGTAAATACCCAATAAATTCCTTTTGTGGGTATTTATTTGTGCATTTATAATTTGCCAATATCTTGGATATAAAAGTATTTGTCATATTTTTCCTGATCTTCTGATCTCTTAAAATCGGATTTTAGTTATATATATCCGCTATATAGACCGATCCCCAGACTTAAAGTCTTGAGGCAATAAATTGGTAATTTTTCATCCGATTTCGATGAAATTTAACACAGTGAGTTCTGATGGACCCCTACCCATTTTTGTGAAGCGTGGTTTAGATTGCACTATATTTGGATATAGCTGCCCTTAGACCCACCGCCCGATCTCCCGATATATGATATTGAGGCCATAAAAGATGCCTTTTTAACCCGAATTCGATGAAATTTGGCACAGTGAGTTCTGGTAGACCCCTCACCTAAATGTGGTCCAGATCGAACCATATTTGGATATAGCTGCCATATAAACCGATTTACCGATATAGAGTATTGAGCCCATAAAAGGAGCATTTTTCATCCGATTTGGATGAATTTGAAACAGATATCTGAAAATTTTTAAATACCCAGCTTTTGGGTATAAATGGGTAAATACCAAGGTATTTACCCAATTTACCGGGTAAATACCTTTTGGGTATTTACCCATCGTCCATCTCTAATCATGAGGAAATAGAATAGAGGATAAACAAGTAAAACCGTACTAAGTTCGGCCGGGCCGTATCTTGAAAACCCACCACCATGGATTCTGCTAAAAATTTACACAAAATAAATTTTACAATTTTTGTTTGTTTCTCTTTCGAGACGAGGTCAATGATCGGAGATGCAAATAGAAAAGGAAAGCCAAAGATAGCAACGCATAGACTTAGGTTAGAAGACTTTTCAACCATATTAGGTGTGATGGCTTCAAGGGCCGTGCATTGGTATGTTGTATTTGAATCGTATTAATAGCGAAAACGCATCTATAATACAATTACCACATTAACCACTCTCGACAACCCTGTCCATTAACTGTACTTTTTCCCAATGCATGTATTCTTGTGTAATGACAGACATTCGTTCTGTGGCAAATTACACTTCTTCGGTACTACACATGATTTTGTGAATTTGTTGGAAGTTGTATTGATGGTTTTGAACGCTAGACAACGGCAACGGCTCTCGGAACGCGTCTCATAGTGGTTGGTGTGTGTTGCTATCTTTGGCTTTTCTTTTCCATTTGCATCTCCGATCATTGACCTCGTCTCGAAGGAGAAACAAACAAAAATTGTAAAATTTAATGATCTTCGCCCTAACAGGCAAAAGACTTGAAAAATCAAAATAAATTTAGTTGAAAGCCATAATTTCACTCCAAGTACCAAATTTCTGCTAAACCAGACAAAAACAAAAAAGAAACGGTAAAAGTCGGGCGCAGCCATCTAATAATACCCTACACCTGCCCTATAAGTGGAAATTGGGACCTATATCTTATTCTGAACTGCTTTTAGTGGACTTCGGTGGAGGTTTTCAGATGGGTTATAAAACAATCCGTATCAAATTTCAGGAAAATGTCTTTAAAATGTTATAATAACTACGGCTCTTCGTGTCCAAATAGGGCGGTATATATGGAAGCTGAATTAAAATCTGAACCGATTTTGATAAAATCTAACAAAAAGAGATTTATACGTCGTATGACAATTTTCGTGACTATCGGTTAAAAAATGATCCCATTATTAAAATCGGACGAAGATATATATGGGAGCTTTGCGAAGATTGGCGAATAAATGTGCTTGCGGTGGATCTAGAAGTGAAAATCGGGTGAAGTATATATATGAGAGTTATATCTAAATCTGAACCGATTTATACGAAATTTATTAGTAATATCTAAAGTCATAAGAAAATCCTTCCTGTCAAATTTCGAAAGAATGGGTTAATAAATGACCCCAATATTGCAATATTACTCAAAATCGGACGAACATATATATGGGAGCTATATCTAACTCTGCACCGATTTCGAGAAATGCGTTGTGCAAAAATTTGGGAAGATTGGTAAGTAAATGTGCTTGGAAGTGAAAATCGGGCGATATATATATATATGTGGGAGCTATATCCAAATCTGAACCGTTTTTTCCAATTTCAATAGGGTTCGTCTCTTGGCTATCAAAAGTGCCGGTGCCAAATTTGATGATTATTGAATGAAAATTGCGACCTGTATTTTGTTCACAAATTATATATTTAAATTTATCAATGGGTATATTTATCAATGGGTATATTTATCAATGGGTCTAGCTCTCTTCCTTCTGGGTGTTACAAACAAATGCACTAAATTAAAATACCCTGTACCACAGAAGTGGTATAAGGTATAACAAAGCTCTTGGAATCGAACAAGGATAATAGAGAGATCGGTTTATATGGGAGCAATGTCAGGTTTAAGACCTTACTTGACACAGATGTTGGAAGTCGTAACAGAACACTACGTGCAAAATTTTTGCCAAATCAAACAGAAATTGCAGATTCAAGGGGCTCCAAACGTGAAATCGACAGATCGCTTTATATGGGAGTTTTATCAGGTTATAGACCAATTTGGGCCGGACATGAAACAACTGTTGGAAGTCGTAACAGAATACTACGAACAAAATTTTAGCCCAATCGGACAAAAATTGCGGCTTCCTTGGTCTCAAGATGTCAAATTGGGAGACCGGTTTATATAGGCTATATCAAGTTAAGACCGATTTTGATCTTACTGGGCACATTTATTGGATGTCAAAACAGAACACTACGTGCAAACGGTAGCCAAATCGGACAAAAATTGCGGCTTGTATGGACTCAAGAAACCAAATCGGGAGATCGGTTTATATAGAACTTATATCCAAATCTGAACCGATCCAGCGGTTAGCTGTACGGGTTCGAGTGGAGTCGAGATTTCGGCAGAAGGACGGACGAACATGGCTATATCGACTTAAAATGTGGAGACGATCTAGATGTATATACCTTACTAGCTGAACCGGGCCCGCTCCGCTGCACCTTCTTATACTTTATATGGAACAAAATAATCCTTTGAATATTTATTTTCGACAATTAAAGAGATTTTAATGAAATATCATGCTACGAAAATAGAACATGCACATCGCTTGACTAAAAGTATAACCATAAAAGTGCCTTTATCTGAATCCAATTTGACCTTTATTGAGCTACGAATTTTACTCGGAGGGTTTAATGTCATATAAGTTTGGATGTTAGATGTATTCCATTCTTAAAAAGAGTTTATTTCAGCCCAATATTCTCATGATGTCCGATTTAGGGTGAGGTTGTGCCCCAGACACTTGGCCCTGAAAAAAATATCATCATTATGCTCTTCTCTCAAATACCAGTTATTTAAACCCAAAATTTCCATTAGTTTAAGGAGAGTTTATGGGATGAGGCGTCCGCCAACCACTGGACCCCAGTGGTAAATTTGTTCCCCTTGGGGGATGTTTTGGGGAAGGGGCGGTGCCTCAAAAACATGGTTCCACATTGTCCCAAATACCTTTATCTAAGCCCCATATTGCGATAGTCAGTAAATAATTGTTGTTTGTGGGGTATTTTGGGAAAGGGGTAGACCCCCAGAAAATTGGTCCCCAATGTAAAGCACGAAATTGATACCCGTGCAATACCTTTTATTTGAGCCCCACAACGACAGGGTCGGTAAATATGCCCGATTTAGGGGTGATTTGGGGAGTGGGGATGTCTCCCAAACATTTAGCCCTGAAAACATATTAGCATCTCTATATCGATACATCATTTATTTGAACCCCATATTGCCATTGGTCTCGAAATTCGATATCAAATTCGTTTTTAAATATCAAATACTTTTTATTTAAACCCCTTATTGCACAAATTAGCAAATATGTCCGGTTTGGGTTATGGACCCTAAAAGCTATCAGTATCGAGCTCCAGTGTCTTGAAGACCCAAATTGTCTTGGCGAGCTAATACATCCTACTTGGGGATTTTATGGTGTTGGGACGTTCCCTAGACAGTTGGTCCCAAATGTTGACATCAGATTCGCGGTCTACTCCCAAATATCTTTCATTTGAACCCCATATTTCCATAGTCGGCAAACATGACCGGTTTGGCGATCGGGCGGTCACTCAGTGACTCTGCCTTGAAAATATAATTCAGATTCGTGTCCTACTCCAAAAAAACTTTTTTCCGAATATTGATATCAGATATGGCTTAACTTCCAAAGACCTTCCATTTGAGCCCCATATTGATATGGTCGTAAATTTGGGGGGTTTTTGAGGAGGGGCGGCCTCCCAAACACTTGGTCCCATATTTGGATATCAGATTCTTATTCTACACTAAAATAGCTTTTATTTAAACCCCATATTGCCATGGTCAGTTAATAAGTCCTGTTTGGAGGGTGTTTTGGGGAAGGGGTAGACCCCCAGAAACTTTGTCTCACATTTGGATATCAGGTTCGTATTCTATTCGCAAATATATTTCATTTGAGTCCCACATTGCCGTGGTCGGTAAATATGCCCGATATAGGGATGTTTTGGGGTTGGGGTGGTCCCCCAAACACTCGGTCCGACAATTAGATATCAGATACATTTTCTAATCTTAAATACCTTTCATTTGAGTCCCATATTGTCGTGATTGGTCTATATACACATTTGGTAGCTTTGGGGTTGGGGCGGCCCCCCTAGGTACACCATCCGAAATTTGGATACCGAAATATTGTTTTTAGGTTACTATAAGAGAACACTCAAAATTTCGCTTAAATCGCATCACCCATCTCCGAGATCTGACGTTTCTGAAAATAAGGGTTAGGGGTAGGGTCCGCCCCATCTCCAGATATCAAAAAATGTAGTACCCTATTTTCACCACGGAATCATTATCTGTGAAAATTTCAAGAAAATCGGTTCAGCCGTTTTTCAGTCTATAAGGAACACACAAACAAACAAACACAAATTGATTTTTATATATAAGAAGAGGAAGAGGATGGGGTCGCAAATCAATATTTTGAGGTGTTACAAGCGGAATGACTAGATTAGTGTACCCCGTTTCCTATGGTGGTGGGTATAAAAAAGTTAAACAGTACCGGAAATATCACCAAACATGGAGAATTTCCTGTTTTACTCTTCAAGGTTTGGTGGCCACCTATGACGCTGAACGCCTGGTTTCGAATCCTGGTGAAAACATCAGAAAAAATTTCAGCGTTGGTTCCCCTCGTAATGCAGACGACATTTGTGAGGTATATGTCATGCAAAAGCTTCTCACCAAAGAGATGTCACGCTGGGGCACGCCGTTCGGACTCGGCTATAAAAGGGAGGTCCCTAATCATTAGGCCTAAACTTGAATCGGACTGCACTCATTGATTTGTAAGAAGTTTGTTCCAGTTCCTTAATGAACTGTTCGTGAGCCATTTTGCATTTCCAAGTCACCTAAGCCTTGTTTGTGCGTTCTTAATACCAACAAGTAAAAGCGTGCTAAGTTCGGCCGGGCCGAATCTTATATACCCTCCACCATGGATCGCATTAGTCGAGTTCTTTTCCCGGCATCTCTTCATAGACAAAAAAGGATATAAGAAAAGATTTGTTGTGCTATTAGAGCGATATCAAAATATGGTCCGGTTTGGACCACAATTAAATTGACACAGTTGTTGAAAGTAAGAATAAAATACGTATTGCAAAATTTCTGCCAAATCGGATAGGAATTGCGCCCTCTAGAAGCTCAAGAAGTCAAGTCCCCAGATCTGTTTATATGACAGCTATATCAGGTTATGAACCGATTTGAACCATACTTGGCACAGTTGTTGGACGTCATAACAAAATACTACGTGCAAAATTTCATTCCAATCAGATAAGAATTGCGCACTCTAGAGGCTCAATAAGTCAAGACCCAAGATCGGTTTATATGGCAGCAATGTCAGGTTATGGACCGATTTGAACCATACTTGGCACAGTTTTTGGATATCATAATAAAACACGTCGTTCCAAGATCGGTTTATATGGCAGCTATATCAGGTTATGGACCGATTTGAACCATATGTGGCACAGTTGTTGGTTATCATAACAAAAAAAGTCGTGCAAAATTTCATCCCAATCGGATAAGAATTGCGCACTTTAGAGGCTCAAGAGGTCAAGATCCCAGATCGGTTTATATAGCAGCTATATCAGGTTATGAACCGATTTGAACCATACTTGGCACAGTTGTTGGATATCATAACAAAACACGTCGTGCAAAATTTCATCCCAATCGGATAAGAATTGCGCACTCTAGAGGCTCAAGAAGTCAAGACCCAAGATCGGTTTATATGACAGCAGTATCAGGTAATGGACCGATTTGAACCATACTTAGCGACTCAAGAAGTCAAGACCCAAGATCGGTTCATATAACAGCTATATAAAAACATGGACCGATATGACCCATTTACAATCCCAACCGATCTACACTTATAAAAAGTATTTGTGCAAAATTTCAAGCGGCTAGCTTTCTCCTTCGAAGTTAGCGTGGTTTCGACAGACAGACGGACGGAGATGGCTAGATCGACATAAAATGTCACGACGATCAAGAATATTTATACTTTATGGGGTCTCAGACGAATTTTGTACGACGAATCCTCTCATGAGCATCAACATACGAGTTTATTATGGTCTGAATCGGTCTATAGCCCGATACAGCTCCCATATAAATCGATCTCTCTATTTTACTTCTTGAGCCCCCAAAGGGCGCAATTCTTATCCGAATTGGCTGACATTTTACACAGGTTTCCAACATATAATTTAATTGTGGTCCAAACCGGACTATATCTTGATATATTTGAGCTCTAATAGCAGAGTAAATCTTTTCTTATATCCTGTTTTACCTAAGAAGAGATGCCGGGAAAAGAAGTCGACAAATGCGATCCATGGTGGAGGGTATATAAGATTCGGCCCGGCCGATCTTAGCACGCTTTTACTTGTTTGCTTTGTAATAGCATTTGACTAGATCGCGATTTCGTTTGGAACCACCCAAATTTGTCGGTAGGTTTTGTCAAATAGAAACAGAGTACCCGGACAATTATCCGTTTGTATGAATTATTTCTAGACCAAATAAATTTAGCACAAAACATGTGAATGAATGGGAGGCACACCGAAAACAGTGTAAGCTGCAAATATGCTTACATTGAAAACTTATCTTATGGTTATAACGATTACTTAAAGCAGCAGTTGGGCAAGTGTGTTTGTTTGTAATAGTTGGATGTCTTCACTTGGTAGAAACATATGAAATGGAGTAATTTTCTTTCTTGCTGGGTTACAAATAAAAATACTTTTAGAGTATAGTTTCAACCTAGAAGTCATACGTTTTTGACAAATCCTACCGACGAGTTTGGGTGGTTCCAAACGAAATCGCGATCTAGGAAACCAGTCAAATGCTATTACACATTTTTCTGCCTAACTTTAAACAAGTAAAAAGGCGTTAAGTTCGGCCGGGCCGAACTTTGGATACCCACCACCTCGGGTATATATATAAACCACCTTCCGTCAAATCCAGGGAAAAATGCATACCTTATGACCCCTAGCAGCTATATAGAAATATGTTCCGATTTGGACCAAATACTAATAAGTACAAGTCATTGTTCAACTGTCTAAAACAAGATTTTGCTTTTTTTAGTAGCCATATCTAAAAATAAACCGCTCTGAACCATAAACTACACGGACGTCGAAAAGCCTAGCATACGTCACAGCGTCAAATTTCAGTGAAATCGGATTATAAATGCGCCTTTTATTGGGCCAAGTCTTTTCATCGAGATGTCGGTCTGGACCGATTTCGATCAAGTTGCAGATACATGTCGATGACCTAACACAACTCACTGTCCCAAATTTCGGCGAAATCGGACAATAAATGCGCCTTTTATGGCCCCAAAACCTTAAATCAAGAGATCGGTCTATATTGCAGCTATATCCAAATCTGGACCGATCTGAGCCAAATTGAAAAATAATATCGAACGTTTTATCACAACCCACTGTCCCAAATTTCAGCGACATCGGATGATAAATGCGCCTTTTATGGGCTCAAAACCTTAAATCGAGAGATCGGTCTATATGGCAGCTATATCCAAATCTGAACCGATCTGAGCCAAATTGACAAAGGATGTCGAAGAGCCTAAGACAACTCACTGTCAGAAATTTCAGCAAAATCGGATAATAAACGTGGCTTTTATGGGTCTAAAACCCTAAATCGTAGGATCGGTGTATATGGCAGCTATATCCAAAACTGGACCGATCTGGGCCAAATTGGCGAAGGATGTCGAAGGGACTAAGACAATTCACTGTCCGAAATTTCAGCAAAATCGGATAATAAATATGGCTTTTATGGGCCTAAGACCCTAAATCGGCGGATCGGTCTATATGGGGGCTATATCTAGATATAGTCCGATTTGGCCCATCTTCGAACTTAAACTGCTTATGGACAAAAAAAAGAATATGTGCAAAGTTTCAGCTCAATATCTCAATTTTTAAAGACTGTAGCGTGATTTCAACAGACAGACGGACGGACATGTCTAGATCGTCTTAGATTTTTACGCTGATCAAGAATATATATACTTTATAGGGTCGGAAATGGATATTTCGATGTGTTGCAAACGGAATGACAAAATGAATATACCCCCATCCATCGGTGGTGGGTATAAAAATGGGATTTTTTTGTATTCTTTTTATAATAGAAACAGATTACCCTATGGTCTGCAGCCAGACAATGTCCGATTGTCCGTAAAGATGTTCGTCCTCGCATTAAAACGATACCACCCAGGGACGTAGGCAAAATTCCTATTTTTCGAATGTTACGGCCTATACGTACTTATTTTGTTTTGCAGTTCTAAATACCTTGCTACGTTCCTGATACCACCTCACTCAGACAGGTGGAAACTGACCTCATTTTCTGAGTCACACTGAAAGGAAGCCCATCGTAACCGGAATGAAATCTTAAATTATTGCTATGAAATTTGTCATCGTCTTGGAACCAACGTAGAGATTCATAAGTTATATTCAATATAAGTTTCAATAATATGCTTCATTCAATCAATAGAAAATAATTTATATTCTTTTAATAATTATTTCTAATAATAATGAATTTTCTTTGTTCCGCTCGAGCTGCTTGATTTCGTTTCTCGGGGTTTATACTTATACCCTAGAAACAATTTTGACGCCGCCGTTATTTAAACTCATTATCTCATGTTTGCTAGTCTTGCACGCAACCTCTAGCCTACCAACATCATCTTCCTTATGACGAAATAACTCAATAAGTATGACTGCACAGAAATAAGTGTTTCAATTAATTAAATTTAAACAAAAGGAAAACAAGTAAGAGCGTGCTAAGTTCGGCCGGGCCGAATCTTATATACCCTCCACCATGGATCGCATTTGTCGAGTTCTTTTCCCGGCATCTTTTCTTAGCAAAAAAGAATATAAGAAAAGATTTGCTCTGCTATTAGAGCGATATCAAGATATGGTCCGGTTTGGACCACAATTAAATAATATGTTGGAGACCTGTGTAAAATGTCAGCCTATTCGAATAAGAATTGTGCCCTTTGGGGGCTCAAGAAGTAAAATATTGGGTTGCCCAAAAAGTAATTGCGGATTTTTCATATAGTCGGCGTTGACAAATTTTTTCACAGCTTGTGACTCTGTAATTGCATTCTTTCTTCTGTCAGTTATCAGCTGTTACTTTTAGCTAGCTTTAGAAAAAAATGTAAAAAAAGTATATTTGATTAAAGTTCATTCTAAGCTTTATTAAAAATGCATTTACTTTCTTTTAAAAAATCCGCAATTACTTTTTGGGCAACCCAATAGAGAAATCGATTTATATGGGAGCTGTATCGGGCTATAGACCGACAAACAGACGGACGGACGGACAGACGGACGAACATGGCTAGATCGACATAAAATGTCGCGACGATCAAGAATATATATACTTTAGGGGGTCTCAGGCGAATATTTCGAGTAATTACAAACAGAATGACGAAATTAGTATACCCCTCATCCTATGGTGCTGACATTTTACAAAGGTCTCCAACATATAATATATTGTTTTGCCTAAGAAGATATGCCGAAAAGAGAACTCGACAAATGCGATCCATGGTGGAGGGTATAAATGATTCGGCCCGGCCGAACTTAGCACGCTTTTACTTGTTTTGGCGTGATAGGTAAAAACTCCTTCGTTCCACTCAACGATTTCTTTTATATCACTATTTTATAAAATATGGGTAGAGATGGGTTTCTACCGGGTAAATACCTAACGCTTGGGTATTGGGTAAATACCTTTTTCTGGTATTTATAATTTTGCAGATATCTTGGGTATAAAAACTTTTTCCAAACAACTCTTCGTATATTCTTTGTATATAAAGCTTCTTTGTAAATAAACCTGACCTTCTGCTCCCATAAAATCGGATTTTAGTTATATATATATATAAAGAATAGGACATCCAGCGATCGGCTCAAATACAAACAGCATGCCTAAGTCAAGGGAAGGTCGGCGGAGGTTGTGCATAATATAGAAGAATCCTTTGATACCAAAACGTACACTCGGCGGTATGCATTGTAATCGAGGGGGCTTTAAATAATGTGCGGACCGACACACTGATCCAATCCTTAGACATGACATAAATATAAAGGAGAAAGTGTCACAAGGCATGAAAAAGGGGGGCGTTTTATCGCCACTCCTATGGTTCACCACCATAAATGTCCTATTACAGATCCTGACTGAAGAGGGATTTGAAAACGTCTGCTACGCAGACGATGTTATAATACTTCTTAGGAATAAGGATCCGAACAAGCTATGCAAAAGGGCCGAAAGGGTCTTGCATATGGCATATGACTAGGTCTCAAGGTCTTAATGTTAACCCAGAGAAGACTATTATATGCCTGTTCACGAGCACCACCACTGCTGCCAGCGGCACAGACTTGAATTGACGGAACCCTAGTATTGCCGTTTGGAAGATCATGTTACACGGGTGGATCACAGCTAGAGGACATAGTGGGCCTGGGGGTCTACAATGAGAACCCAGGGACTGAGACTTTTTTTAGACTGCCTGACCTTAAATGGACCTGCAGGCGGAGATCCGGGCGATCACGGAATGGGTGAGGTGGTGTTGTGCTAACGCGAGGACGTCGAGTGTGAACATATTTGCAAATTGCAAATTTTGCCCATGAACATTCCACTAAGGAACAGGGGCAAACTTCTCTTTGGAGAGAAGTTTTACATGGCGTTGTACCTCACAAATGTTGCCAGCATTAGGAGGAGAAACCCACCGTTGTTGAGCAATCAGAAGCTCTTCATTTTCTGGGCATGAAAATACAAAGTGATGTCCGTTGGACTAAACATGTACAATATTTGAAGTGTCGAAAGAAGCAATCAAGTGTTTAGGCTTCCTTAAACGGTGTAAGAATTACTTCACTCCGTCTGATCTTCTTAACATCTACACAACTTTCATAAAGCCGAAAATGGAGTACAACTCACATGTTTGGGCTGGAGCTTTAAAATCATCCCTGGAGCTACTGGACCGTGTACAGGGAAGAGCGATGACGTTGATTGCGGACAGTGGAATAACCAACTCTATTGCCTCGCAATATGGGTTATTTGGCGCTGTTCTATCGGTACTTTCATGGTGTGTGTTCGTCTGATATTAGTCTTCTTATTCCTGATGTAAGGATGTATGTCAGGGACACTAGATATTCCAGGAACTCACACCCGTTTGTAATATTTACATGCTGTCCAAGCGATACCTTCTGGGCTTTTATCGCCTACCTATCTACCGCTTAGAAGACTTAGGTGCATCTACATGGTCCTTAGTGGATCACAGTTGAAAATAATAAATTGTGTTTTTATGAGGGAACGAAGGCACATGAGTTGCTTACATTACATGCTTCTGATCGTTATCGCGGGCATAGGAATTTATGAGAGGTTGTGTGTTGTTGCCCTTCTATGTTGTAGAGCGAGAGGGTCAGCGCTACAAGGGATAACCTCTAGATCAAACGGTTTATTAAACCGGTCTTAACAACATTTATGCTAACACGGTAGTAGATGCGGTGAATAGCTACCGGATGAGTGTGGTCCTTGGTGGACGACCACCTCCCATTTCACCTGAACAAATTGACCTCCTCCGGCAAACCAGAGTAGTTCTGGCTCAATTAAAATCCGGCAAATGCAGCCGTCTCAACTCCTAAGAGCAAGAATTGATGCCAATGTGCAGGACGTGTGTTCCGATTGTAACCTGGGACTACAAGTCACCTGTTTAACTGACCAGCCAGACCCACTCGACTTAGACGCAGATCCCTCGGGACGCATCCCACCTTTGTTTTCAAAGGATCTATTGGAACTCAATGTTTCAATTTTCAGCAAGTTTCGGTTAATAAATGCGTTTTTATGAGCTTAAGACCCAAACTCAGCAGATCCGTCTTTCTATATTTAACTTAAGTCTTACATGCATCATACGCAGTCGGTATATCGAGAGGCCTAGTAAAAAAAATTCGCCTATTATGGCTTTAAGACCCTATGCCTGGAATCGGTCTATATGACAACTATACTTAAATATAGTCCGATCAGGAACATATTTGACATGGATGTCAAGGGCTCTAACAGAACTGTTCCGAATTTCAATAGGGCTTTGACTGACAAATATAAATATAGTTTGATCTGGACCATATTCGGTTTGGATTTCGGGAGGCCAAATGCAACTCACTGTTCCAAATTTTAGCGAAATCTGGTTATAATTGCGCTTACTGTGGCCTTAAGACCCTATATCGAGGGATCTATATTGCAGCTACATCAAAAATAGTCCCATCGGAAGAAAATTTGGCAAGGCTTTCGAGGGGCTTAGAAGAACATCGGTGTATATGGCAAATATGCTCCCATTTGGCCCTACCAAAAACTTAACCTAAGCTTGGAAGAAATACGAATCTGTGCCAAATTTCAGCTCAATATCTAAATTTTTGAAGGCTGTCAACCAATAGGCGAACACACAGACGGACAGACACACGGATATCGTTAAATCGCTTTCGAATTTTACGACAAGTCCGGCACGGGATAGCTGTAAGCACCACACAGGCTGGGACTTTATGGTGTTCATAGCTGTCACGAAAAGCTTAGTTGCGAGCTACCGGGTGCGTCCATAGGCTCGGGTCCGATAACGTTTCAGGGCATCAATCTCTAATGACAAAACTTCAGCAAAATTATTTTTTACAAGACAAAATTTCTTTTAAGACAACATTTTAATCAAAATTTTTATAAAAACAATTTCAATAAATTGTTTCTAAAGACTAAATTTGAATGAATTTTACTAAAGATTAAATTTCAGCGAAAAACTCTCTAAAGACAACCTTACCTCGATATTATTTTTATACCCACCACCGATGGATGGGGGTATATTCATTTTGTCATTCCGTTTGCAACACATCGAAATATCCATTTCCGACCCTATAAAGTATATATATTCTTGATCAGCGTAAAATATAAGACCATCTAGACATGTATGTCCGTCTGTCTGTTGAAATCACGCTATAGTCTTCAAAAATTGAGATATTGAGCTGAAACTTTGCACATATTCTTTTTTTGTCCATAAGCAGGTTAAGATGGGCCAAATCGGACTATATCTAGATATAGCCCCCATATAGACCGATCCGCCGATTTAGGGTCTTAGGCCCATAAAAGCCACATTTATTATCCGATTTTGCTGAAATTTCGGACAGTGAGTTGTCTTAGGCCCTTCGACATCCTTCGCCAATTTGGCCCAGATCGGTCCAGTTTTGGATATAGCTGCCATATAGACCGATCCTACGATTTAGGGTTTTAGACCCATAAAAGCCACATTTATTATCCGATTTTGCTAAAATTTCTGACAGTGAGTTGTCTTAGGCCCTTCGACATCCTTCGCCAATTTGGCTCAGATCGATCCAGTTTTGGATATAGCTGCCATATAGATCGATCCTCCGATTTAGGGTCTTAGACCCATAAAAGCCACATTTATTATCCGATTTTGCTGAAATTTGGGACAGTGAGTTGTCTTAGGCTCTTCGACATCCTTTGCCAATTTGGCCCAGATCGGTCCAGTTTTGGATATAGCTGCCATATAGACCGATCCTCCGATTTAGGGTTTTAGAGCTATAAAAGCCACATTTATTATCCGATTTTGCTGAAATTTGGGACAGTGAGTTGTCTTAGGCCCTTCGACATCCTTTGTCAATTTGACTCACATCGGTTCAGATTTGGATACAGCTGCCACATAGACCGATCTTTCGATTTAAGGTTTTGAGCCCATAAAAGGCGCATTTATTGTCCGATGTCGCTGAAATTTGGGACAGTGAGTTGTGATAAAACTTTCGATATTATTTCTCAATTTGGCTCAGATCGGTCCAGATTTGGATATAGCTGCAATATAGACCGATCTCTTGATTTAAGGTTTTGGGGCCATAAAAGGCGCATTTATTGTCCGATTTCGCCGAAATTTGGGACAGTGAGTTGTGTTAGGTCATCGACATGTATCTGCAACTTGATCGAAATCGGTCCAGACCGACATCTCGATGAAAAGACTTGGCCCAATAAAAGGCGCATTTATAATCCGATTTCACTGAAATTTGACGCTGTGACGTATGCTAGGCTTTTCGACGTCCGTGTAGTTTATGGTTCAGAGCGGTTTATTTTTAGATATGGCTACTAAAAAAAGCAAAATCTTGTTTTAGACAGTTGAACAATGACTTCTACTTATTAGTATTTGGTCCAAATCGGAACATATTTCTATATAGCTGCTAGGGGTCATAAGGTATGCATTTTTCCCTGGATTTGAAGAAAGGTGGTTTATATATATACCCGAGGTGGTGGGTATCCAAAGTTCGGCCCGGCCGAACTTAACGCCTTTTTACTTGTTTTAAGATAAAATTTCAAAAAAATTTTGCATTCTGTCCCAAACAATATTTCCTAAAATTTTTTCTATACACAAATTTCAATAAATATTCTTAAAAACAACATTTTAATCCACTATCGTACGCCTATTTCTAATTTTATTAAGATTCCATTACAGGATATTGTCCGGCTATAGTCCATTTTGATCAATGCTTTCTATTCAAAGAAAAGCACAGCAAAGAAATTTTGAATTTTAAAAATTTTTTTTTCCTAAGAACCTACAACAAAAAAAAAATCTTAATATTTTATAACCATTTGGCGAAGAAAGCTCGATTTAATGGTTTGGGCGTAAAATCGCACTTGCTGTCAAAAGATGTAGGATTATTGTCATGAATATACTTTTTTAATATAAAAACCATGAAATGTCTGATTTTTGGGATACAAAAAATTGGCAACTTTCGACGGGAAAAATTGTTATAACTGGTTTCAGTCGCCCACTTTACGCCAATCAAAATTTCATTACGATACCTCCATAGTAACTCGAGCTAGATTTTTTTTAATAGATAAAGTTCTTGTGATTTTTTTAAACAAAAAGTTATTAAAATTTTTTTTTTAAGCCAAAATCTCTATGGAATTTTCTTGTCAAAAATATTTTTGTGAAAATTGTGCCGAAAGACAAACATTGAAAAATAATTTGTCTAAGACACAATTCTATACGAATTTTCTCTTAATTCTCATTTTATTATTTTAATAGAAATTTTATCTGTAAAAAAAATATTATTTAAAAATTGTCTTTAAATAAAATATTTTGTACGTTAATCTAAAAACCTTTTCCAAAAATAATAATTGATATATAATTATAAATTAATTAATGTACATCAGCAATGAAATGAAAAATTTTAAGGACTCGGAAACACAGCTTTGAAACCCCGAAATGATGAGCCAGATTAATTTACATTTTAAAATAATTATTTCCACCATAGGATGGGGGGTATACTAATTTCGTCATTCTGTTTGTAACTACTCGAAATATTCGTCTGAGACCCCATAAAGTATATATATTCTTGATCGTCACGACATTTTATGTAGATCTAGCCATGTCCGTCCGTCTGTCCGTCCGTCCGTCCGTCTGTCTGTCGAAAGCACGCTAACTTCCGAAGGAGTAGAGCTAGCCGCTTGAAATTTTGTACAAATACTTTTTATTAGTTTAGGTCGGTTGGTATTGTAAATGGGCCATATCGGTCCATGTTTTGATATAGCTGCCATATAAACGGATCTTGGGTCTTGACTTCTTGAACCTCTAGAAGGCGCGAATCTTATCCGATTGGAATGAAATTTTGCACGACGTATTTTGTTATAATATCCAACAATTCTGCCAAGTATCGTTCAAATCGGTTCATAACCTGATATAGCTGCCATATAAACCGATCTTGGGTCTTGACTTCTTGAGCCTCTAGAGTGCGCAATTCTTATCCGATTTGAATGAAATTTTGCACGTAGTATTTTGGTATAATATCCAACAATTGTGCCAAGTATGGTTAAAATCGGTCCATAACCTGATATAACTGCCATAGAAGGCGCAAATCTTATCCGATTGGAATGAAATTTTGTACGACGTATTTTGTTATGATATCCAACAATTGTGCCAAGTATGGTTCAAATCGGTTCATAATCTGGTATAGCTGTCATATAAACCGATCTGGGGTCTTGATTTCTTGAGCCTCTAGAGGGCGCAATTATCGTCCAATTTAACAGAAATTTTGCACGTAGTGTTTTGGCATAACTTTCAACAAATGTGCTAAGTATGATTTCAATCGGTTCATAATCTGGTATAGCTGTCATATAAACCGATCTTGGATTTTGACTTCTTGAACCTCTAGAGGGCGCAATTCTCATCCGAATTGGCTGAAATTTGCATGATGTTTTGTTATGACTTCCAATAACTGTGCTAAGTATGGCGTAAATTGATATAGAACCTGATATAGCTGCCATATAAACCGATCTGGGATCTTGACTTCTTGAACCTCTAGAGGGCGCAATTCTCATCCGATTTGGCTGAAATATTGTACAAGGGCTTCTCTCAACATACGTGTCTAGTATTGTCTGAATCGATCAATATCTTGATACAGCTCTTATATAAACCTGTCTCCCGATTTTGCTTCTTGAGCCCCTACAAGCCGCAATTCTTATCCGAATGAACTGAAATATTACACAATGACTTCTACAATGTCAATCAGCATTCATTTATGGTCCGAATCGGACTATAACTTGATATAGCTCCAATAGGATAACAGTTCTTATTCAATATTCTATGTTTGTCTAAAAAGAGATACCGCGCATAGAACTCGACAAATGCGATCAATGGTGGAGGGTATATAAGATTCGGCCCGGCCGAACTTAGCACGCTCTTACTTGTTTTTTTCTTGGAATTCCATAATTTACAATACAACATTTAAGGCAATTGATACGGAGCTCACAGTGATTAAGGGACGAAAAGTCTAGTAAAAATTTGTTAGTTCAGTTAGCGTTTGGACAGAGTGAAATATTATATAAAACATTTTCAAATTTACTTTTTGAATTTTTAATTTTCTTCCAAGAAAATCTTTTTTCAATCAAAAGACTCTTCGATTAATGATTTCCTTATGTGTTATATACAAATATCTTTAATGAAATTCGACGAGTCAAATTGCATGTTGGTATTAAGTTCGTGTTTCACAGTGAAATGTCCATATATTTCACGATGACTTTTTTGAGAAACTACAAAACTATCACTGATAACATAACACTTTTATTAAAATTTTATCATAAATAATGGGAAGGGCATTCCCATGAATGAATGAAATCAGCAAGTCTTTTTGCTCCAAAATCTATTATCTACAAAAAGTAATCGTAAAAATATAAATTTTCACTGTGAAACACGAACTTAATACCCACCTTAAGTGAGGAAATGTGCAAAAATAATAATAGTCAACAGACTTTTTTCTATGAAAGCAAGATTTATATTACACTTACATTTGCCGCTATGTCATTTGACATCAAATAGTTGTCAAAGAAAGAAAAAAGTTTAAAACTGTATAACCACCATCTGTTCATATTTTATCTCCAAGAAACTGATTTTCGATCGATTTTAGTTACGTTCAAAGAAGAAATTAGCGACATCATTTAAGCAGAATGTAGATAGTTCTTTGTAAAAATTGGTCAAAATTTATTTTTTTGAAATATTTTACAATTGTAGTTCAGTTCGTTTGCGTAAAATCTTTGAGGTATCTTTACCAATTGTACAGTAACAGAAGAATTTTGGCAATTTTCGATTTTGAAAAAAAGTGGGATGATATTTCTTAAGCCCTTACAAGCCACAATTTTTGTACGATTTGGCTGAAATTGAGCAAGTAGCACTTTGTTATGACTTTCAACAACTGTGCTAAGTACCGTCCAAATCGGTCTATAAACTGATATAGCTCCCATATAAACCGATCTCCCCGATTTAGCTAAAATTTTGCATATTGTGGTCTGTTGTGACTTCCAACACTGTACCAAGTACGATCCAAATCGGGAGATCGGTTTATATAGGAGCTATATCACGTTATAGGCCGATTTCGACCTTATTTGGCATCGTTGTTTGAAGTCATAACAGAACACTACTTGCCCAATTTCGGCAAAATCGGGCAAGAATTACGGCTGCTAAACGGCTCAAGAAGTCAAATGGGAGACGGTTTATATGGGAGCAATATCAGGTTATAGACCGATTCCAACCCTACTTGGCACAGTTGTTAAAAGTCATCACGTAACACTATGTCCAAAATTTCAGCCAAATCGAACAAAAATTGCTGCTTCCCGGGTTCAAAAAGTCAAATCGTGAGATCGGTTTATACGGGTGCTATATCAGGTTATAGATCGTACTTATCACAGTTGTTGAAAGTCAAAACGTTGCTCTATGTGCAAAATTTCAGCCAAATCGGATGAAAATTGTGGCTTCCAAGGTCTCAAGAATTCAAATCGGGAGATCGATTTATATGGGAGCTATATCAGGTTCTTGACCGATTTGGACGATACTTAGCACATTTGTTACAAGTTATAATAAAACACTTTATGTAAAACTTAAGCAAATCGGATGAAAATTAAGGCTTCCAGGGGCTCAAGAAGTCAAATCGGGAGATCGGTTTATATGAGAGCTATATCATGTTCTTGACCGAATTGGACGGTACTTAGCACATTTGTAAAAAGTCGTAACAGAACACTATGTACAAAACTTCAGCTAAATCGGATAAAAATTGAGGCTTCCAGGGGCTCAATGGGTCTGCCTCGTCTTTTTCTTAGCGTTGCAAACAAATACCCATGTTATAATACTCTGTTCCATAGTGGTTATGTAAGGTATGTATCAAACTTTGACTTTGTGATTTTAATAGGAAATTGTCCACCTTTAGGCCATTCGTTATTTGGTAGCATTGCAAAGAAGATTGTTTCTGTGTCACTGTGAGTATACATTTTGAGTATGCTGTGGGATGGTTGTGTACATCTACGAGAACGCTTAATGCTGCATAAAAACATTTGCTGCAATAACTCACGTCCAATTTTTGTACACTACTCACATAAAGCTTTAACTTTTTATTTTCAAATTTAAATTTTTTGGAAGTTACTGTGCTGCACAGTCAAATAAAAAGCATATTGCCATTTTTTCATCTGGACCTAAAATAAATTACCTTTGCACCACTCTGCCGGGGGTCGAGTCTTAAAGTGTCACACTGAAGATTCCTTTTACAAAATTAAGATATCTCTTGCCGTCTTTAATTAAGCGGAATATTTCTTTACGGAATTTCTCTGACGGCTTCATTACGAATCCTGTTGTGCCAGCTGCTGTTGCATCCGAGAGCCATCACCACCTCCACTACCTTTTCTTTGTGTTACTGACACTAATGAAGCTGCGTTGTGTCCCATTTTTTTTTCGCTCACTTCAGCTTTTTAGCAAAAATTTTGCTGTAATCAAAGATACCATTGCTTTTTTTCGTTCTTTATGCCTTAAAGTATGAATCATTTTAATTCGAGTAATGAAGGTGAGATGCAGAAAAAAGAAGATTCACCATTTGGTTTCCCTTTTTATAACCTCCACCAAAGGATGGAGGTATACTCATTTCGTCATTCTGTTTGTAACTCCCTGAAATAATGGTCTAAGACCCCATAAAGTATATATATTCTTGATCGTCGCGACATTTTAGGTCGATCTATCCATGTCCGTCCGTCCGTCTGTCTGTCGAAAGCACGCTAACTTACGAAGGAGTAAAGCTAGCTGCTTGAAATTTTGCACCAATACTTCTTATTAGTGTAGGTCGGTTGGGATTATAAATAGGCCATATCGGTCATTGTTTTGATATAGCTGTCATAGGAACCGATCTGGGTCTTGCTTTTTAGCCTCTAGAGGGCGCAATTCCTATCCGATTGGCTGAAATTTTGCATGGCTTGTTTCGATGAATTTTGCATGACTTCCAACTACTGTGCTAAGTATGGTCTAAATCGGTCCATAACCTGATATAGCTTCCATGTAAACCAAACTGGAAACTTGACTTCTTGAGACACTAGAGGGCGCAATTCTTATCACATTAGGCTGAAATTTTTCATGACGTGTATTGTTATTCCAAATAACAACAACAACTGTGCCAAATATGGTTCAAATCGGTCCACAACCTGATATAGCTGCCATATAAACCGACCTCCCGATTTTACTTCTTGAGCCACTATAAGGCACAATTATTATCCGATTTGGCTGAAATATTGTACAACGGCTTCTCCTATGACCTTCAATATACCTGTCAAATATGGTCTGAAGCGGCCTTTAGTCTGACATATAAACCGATCTCCCTATGTTACTTCTTGAGCTCCTAAAGGACGCAATTCTTATTCGAACTGGCTGAAATTTTACAAAATGAGTTCTTCTATAGTCTCCAACATTCAATTCGATTATGGTCCAAATCGGACCATAACTTGATATAGCTACTTTAGCATAGCAATTATTTATTATACCCACCACCATAGGATAGGTGTACACTAATCTAGTCATTCCGTGTGTAACACCTCGAAATATTCGTCTAAGACCCCATAAAGTATATATATATTCTTGATCGTCTCGACGTTCTGAGTCGATATAGCCATATCCGTCCGTCCGTCTGTCGAAATCACGATAGCGACCGAACGCGTAAAGCTAGCCGCTTGAAATTTTGCACGGGTACTTAATATTGATGTAGGTCGTGGGGGATTGCAAATGGGCCACATCGGTTCAAATTTGGATATAGCTCCCATATAAACCGATCTCTCGATTTGACTTCTTGAGCCCCTGGAAGCCGCAATTTTTGTCCAGTTTGGCTGAAATTTTGCATGTAGTGTTATGTTACGATTTCCAGTAATTATGCTAAGTACGGTTCGAATCGCTGCAAAACCAAATAAGTCTATAACGTGATATAGCTCCCATCTAAACCGGTCTTTCTTTCATCCTTGTTCGATTCCTAGAAGCTTCCTAGAAGAATTCTTGCTGGTTTGACAGAAGTTTGGTTATGCCATTCAACTAAATTTATTTTGTATACATTTTTAGCAGAACCCATTTGGAACCCACCACCATGGAGGTGGGTTCCCAAGATTCGGCCCGGCTGAACTTAACACGTCTTTACTTGTTTATCCTTTGTTGGCCTAAAAAGAGATACCGGAAAAAGAACCCGGCAAATGCAATCCATGGTGGAGGGTATATAAAATTCAGCCCGGCCGAACTTAGCACGCCTTTACTTGTTCTTACTTTTTTAAACAGGAGGAGAGAGAAAAGTTGTCAGCTTAAAATTAATTGTATGAGAAGCATTTCTTGTTTCCGTCATTGATGATGGAGATGCTGCAGATGTTGGTGTAGTATAGCAAGCGAAAGAGTGCAAGCATTTCAGAAAGAGTGCATGTAGAAAAAATGTGCCATATAACAAAATGTCAATTAAATTTCCCATGATGAGTAAGCTCACCCGTGCTCAGCAGTTAGCACGACAAGAAAAAGTTTACTTAAAACTTTTTTTGAAAATTATTCGCCTTATTGGTAGCAGAGTGTCTTTGGAGATATGGTGATTTGCGAGAAAGTCAAATTGCAAATGTTATAACAAATTAAAAATGAACAAAATCAAGCTTCGATGTGTAAGCAACAAAGTTTCTAGGCGTCTTATAGTCGTTCATTGATTAATAACTATCTGATTATGAACTCTCAGATAAAACGAATGAAGCAATTATTATATTTCGATAAGATTCACTATTGGTGCAAAAGTACTAGAAAGCACTCCATTTTGGGAAGTTTGTACTGTTAGAGTACAAAACGTGCAAAAAAGGTGTTAATGTGTCGTTGTAGACTTAACGGTACTTAAACGATAGGCCGAGCAAAGTCCAAATTTTTACAATTCAGGATTTTACCGTTTGCTTAATATCAGCGGGATGTGATATTGTAGTAAAGCTCAAACCTCTGTGCTAATAATAGGTTAGGTTAGGTTTATAGAGAGGGTGCGCTTATTAATCCGCCCCATGCCGCTATGAACATACACCTAAGCCAGTAATTGGGGCTCTAAATAAGTTATTATACCCTCCACCATAGGATGGGGGTATACTAATTTCGTCATTTTGTTTGTAACACCTCGAAATATGCGTCTAAGTCGATCTAGCCATGTCCGTCCGTCCGTCTGTCTGTCGAAAGCACTTCCGAAGGAGTAAGACTAGCCGCTTCAAACTTTGCACAAATACTTCTTATTAGTGTAGGTCGGTTGGTATTGTAAATGGGCCATATCGGTCCCTGTTTTGATATAGCTGCCATATAAACCGATCTTGCCATATAAACTTCTTGAGTCTCTAGAGGGCGCAATTCTCGTCCGATTTTATTGAAAATTTGCACGTAGTGTTTTGGTGTCAATAGAGCGCGAAGTTCTCATCCGATTTGGCTGAAATTTTGCATGAGGGGTTTTGTTATGACTTCCAATAACTGTGTTATGTATATGCTAAGTATAGCTGCCATATAAACCGTTCTGGGATCTTGAATACTTGAACCTCTAGAGGGCGCAATTCTCATCTTATTTGGCTGAAGTTTTGTACAAGGGCTTCTCTCGTGATCTTCAGCTTACGTGTCTAATATGGTCTGAATCGATCAATAGCTCGATACAGCTTCCATATATACCGATCTCCCGATTTTGCTTCTTGAGCCCCTACAAGGCGCAATTCTTATCCGTATGAACTGAAATATTACACGATGACTTCTTCAATGTTCAGCATTCATTTATGGTCCAAATCGGACTATAACTTGATATAGCTCCAATAGCATAACAGTTTTTATTCAATAGTCTATGTTTTCCTAAAAAGAGATACCGCGCATAGAACTCGACAAATGCGATCAATGGTGGATATAAGATTCGGCCCGGCCGCTCTTCTTGTTATACCCTCCACCATAAGATGGGGGGTATACTAATTTCGTCATTCTGTTTGTAACTACTCGAAATATTCGTCGGAGACCCCATAAAGTATATATATTCTTGACCGTCGATCTAGCCATGTCCGTCCGTCTGTCCGTCTGTCCGTCCGTCCGTCTGTCTGTCGAAAGCACGCTAACTTCCGAAGGAGTAAAGCTACCCGCTTGAAATTTTGCACAAATACTTCCTATTATTGTAGGTCGGTTGGTATTGTAAATGGGCCATATCGGTCCATGTTTTGATATAGCTGCCATATAAACCGATCTAGGGTCTTGACTTCTTGAGCCTCTAGAGTGCGAAATTCTTATCCGATCAGAATGAAATTTTGCACGACGTGTTTTGTTAAGATATCCAACAACTGTGCCAAGTATGGTTCAAATCGGTATATAACCTGATATAGCTGCCATATAAACCGATCTTGGGTCTTGACTTCTTGAGCCTCTAGAGGGCACAATTCTTATCCGATTTGAAAGAGTTTTTGCACGAAGTATTTCGTCATGATATCCAACAACTGTGCCAAGTATGGTTGAAATCGGTCCATAACCTGATATAGCTGTCATATAAACAGATCTGGGGATTTGACTTCTTGAGCTTCTAGAGGGCGCCATTCCTATCCGATTTGGCTGAAATTTAGCACAACGTATTTTATTTTTATTTTCAACAACTGTGTCAAATAAGATTCAAATCGGTTCATAACCTGATATAGCTGTCATATAAACCGATCTGGGATCTTGACTTCTTGACCCCTAGAGGTCGCAATTATTATCCGATATGCCTGAAATTTTGTACGACAGATCCTCTCATGACCATCAACAAACGTGTTTATTATGTTCTGAATCAGTCTATAGCCCGATACAGATCCCATATAAATCGTTCTCTCTATTTTACTTCGTGAGCCCCAATGGGCGCAATTCTTATACGAATTGGCTGAAATTTTACATCGGTCTCCAACATATAATTTAATTGTGTTCCGAACTGGACCATATCTTGATATCGTTTTAATAGCAGAGCAACTCTTTTCTTATATCCTTTTTAGCCTAAGAAGAGATGCCGGGAAAACAACTCGACAAATGCGATCCATGGTGGAGGGTATATAAGATTCGGCCCGGCCGAACTTAGCACGCTTTTACTTGTTTTTTAGCTAATATCTTTTTGGCAACACTGGTTTAAAGAGCTCACGTTCGTTTCGAATTTTGTTTCACTGTCATACATCTTCAGTTTGGTATTTAATTTAACCATGAATCGTCTTACAAACGAACAACGATTGCAAATTATTGAATTTTATTGAATTATATAGAGGCTGAACTGAAGAATATATCGCAGCTGTATAGGCCAGTGTTAATGATGACCATCAATTATTGATTCGTCGCCGTTCGCAGCAATTGGGCCTCTGTTTCTCACCAACGCGGAAGAATTGAGGTGCGAAGCCTTTCGAAATACAACTGGTGCAAGAATTGAACCCGAGCGACCTACCGCAACGCAGAATTTTTGATGAATGGGCTCTCGGAAAGTTGGCCGAAAATCCACTTTTTTATCGAAAAATTGTGTTCAGCGATGAAGCTCATGTTAGGCTCGATGGGTACGTACAGAGAAAAAATATAGACCTAAATTTGACCAATTAAACATGGTATTGACTTATAATAAACTTTTCAAACAAGGTGTTAATTGCTTTAATTATTTTTGACATTGAAATCCGATTTTTTTTTTTGTATCATGACAAGTGATTGGTAAAGATGACATTCATTGAATATATTTTTAAATGTGCAAATTAAATTGTTATTTAATATTACAAATTGTGAGTATCTCTTTCTGCATTCTGTTTTGTCCACTTTCACACACATGGAATGTGAAGAAGTGCGAATGAGCCAAATATATATCTAATTTCTATCATAGGCAGACAAATAGAGGCGTGGATAGACAAAGAAATATAGAGATATAGAGACATAGTGTTTTAGTATCACTTCTAACTACTGTGCTAAGTATGGTTCAAATCGGTCCATAACCTGGTATAGCTGTCATATAAACCGATCTTGGGTCTTGACTTCTTGAGCCTCTAGAGTGCGCAATTCTTATCCGATTAGAATGAAATTTTGCACCACGTGTTCTGTTATGATATCCAACCTGATATATATATATATATATATATATATATATATATATATATATATATATATATCGATCTCTTTATTTTACTTCTTGAGCCTCAAAGGGCGCAATTCTTATTCGAATTGGCTGACATTTTACACAGGTCTCCAGCATATAATTTAATTGTGGTCTAAACCGGATCATATCTTGATATCGCTCTAATAGCAGAGCAAATTTTTCTTATATCATTTTTTGCCTAAGAAGAGATGCCGGGAAAAGAACTCGACAAATGCGCTCCATGGTGGAGGGTATATAAGATTCGGCCCGGCCGAACTTAGCACGCTTTTACTTGTTATACCCACCACCGAAGGATGAGGGTATATTCATTTTGTCATTCCGTTTGCAACACATCGAAACATCCATTTCCGACCCTATAAAATATATATATTCTTGATCAGCGTAAAAATCTAAGACGATCTAGACATGTCCGTCCGTCTGTCCGTCTGTCTGTTGAAATCACGCTACAGTCTTCAAAAATAGAGATATTGAGCTGAAATTTTGCACAAAGTATTTTTTTGTTCATAAGCAGAAGATGAGCTATATCGGACTATATCGTGATATAGTCCCCATATAGACCGATCCGTCGATTTAGGGTTTTTGGCCCATAAAAGCCATATTTATTATCCGATTTTGCTGAAATTTGGGACAGTGACTTGTGTAAGACCCGTCGACACCCTTCGTCACTCTGGGCCAAAGTGACGAAGGGTGTCGACGGGTCTTACACAAGTCACTGTCCCAAATTTCGGTGCAGAAGTGGATATAGCTGCCATATAGACCGATCCTCCGATTTAGGGTGTTAGGACATAAAAACTACATTTATTATCCGATTTTGCTTAAATATGGGACAGTGGGTTGTGTTAGGTCCTTCGACATCCTTCGTCAATTTGGCTTAGATCGGTCCAGATTTGGATATAGCTGCCATATAGACTGATCTTCCGATTTAGGGTCTTAGGCCCATAAATGCCACATTTATTATTCGATTTTACTGAAATTTAAGACAGTGAGTTGTGTTAGGCCCTTCGACATCCTCCACCAATTTGGCCCAGATCGGTCCTGATTTGGATATAGCTGCCATATAGACCGATCCTCCGATTTGGGGTCTTAGGCCCATAAAAACCATATTTATCATCCGATGTTGCTGAAATTTGGGACAGTGAGTTATGTTAGGCTCCTAGACATCCTTCGTCAATTTGGCCCAGATCGGTCCAGATTTGGATATAGCTGCCATATAGACCGATCTCTCGATTTAAGGGTTTTTGCCCATAAAAGGCGCATTTATTATCCGATGTCGCCGAAATTTGGGACAGTGAGTTATATTTGGCCCTTCGACATCTTGCGTCAATTTGGCTCAGATCGGCCCAGATTTGGATATAGCTGTCATATAGACCGATCCTCCGATTGAGGGTCTTAGGCCAATACAAGGAGCATTTATTGTCCGATGACGCCGAAATTTGGGACATTGAGTTAGGTTAAATCCCTTGACATAGTTCTACATTATGGCACAGAGCGGTCAAGATTTGGATATAGCTGCCATATAGATCGATATCTCGATTTAAAGTCTTGGTCCCAAACAAGACGCATTTATAATCCGATTTAACTGAAATTTGACACATTGACTTATGTTAGGCTTTTCAACATCCATGTTGTATATGGTTCAGATCGGTTTATTTTTAGATATAGCTACTAAAAAGACCAATATTTTGTTATACATAATTGAACATTGACTTGTACTTATTAGTATTTGGTCCAAATGGGATCATATTTCGATATAACTGCTATGGGACAAAAGGTATGCAAATTTCACTGGATTTTGATGAAAAGTCCTTTACATACATACCCGAGGTGGTGGGTTTCCAAAGTTCGGCCCGGCCGAACTTAACGCCTCTTTACTTGTTTTTATGTGTTATTATCCCTATAGAGACTATATTGGATTGAAAAATTACGCTGATGACGGAAGATAACAAATGCAGTATTCCCCCATGAGGATTGAGATTTCGTGGAATTTTGCGCAAAATGCTGAGATTGGTATTTATTTCGATTCACTTTAAGATATATAAATTATTTTGCTCATTATACTCTTTACAGACGGTATCCACGACAATGAAGAGAGGCTCATAAAGGAAAGGTTATTTTTATACCCTCAACCATAAGATGGGGGGTATATTAATTTCGTCATTCTGATTGTAACTACTCGAAATATTCATCTGAGACCCCATAAAGTATATATATTCTTGATCGTCGTGAAATTTTATGTCGATCTAGCCATGTCCGTCCGTCCGTCCGTCTGTCCGTCTGTCTGTCGAAAGCACGCTAACTTCCGAAGGAGTAAAGCTAGCCGCTTGAAATTTTGCACAAATACTTCTTATTAGTGTAGGTCGGTTGGCATTGTAAATGGGCCATATCGGTCCATGTTTTGGTATAGCTGCCATATAAACCGATCTTGGGTCTTGACTTCTTGAGCCTCTAGAGTGCGCAATTCTTATCCGATTGGAATGAAATTTTGCACGACGTGTTTTGTTATGATATCCAACAACTGTGTCAAGTATGGTTCAAATCCGTTTATAACCTGATATAGCTGCCATATAAACCGATGTTGGGTCTTGACTTCTTGAGCCTCTAGAGTGCGCAATTCTTTTCCGATTGGAATGAAATTTTGCACGACGTGTTTTGTTATGATATCCAACAACTGTGTCAAGTATGGTTCAAATCCGTTTATAACCTGATATAGCTGCCATATAAACCGATCTTGGGTCTTGACTTCTTGAGCCTCTAGAGTGCGCAATTCTTATCCGATTGAAATGAAATTTTGCACGACGTGTTTTGTTACGATATCCAAAAACTGTGCCGAGTATGGTACAAATCGGTCCATAGCCTGATATAGCTGTCATATAAACCGATCTGGGGTCTTGACTTCTTGAGCCTCTGGAGTGCGCAATTCTTATCCAATTTGAATGAATTTTGGCACGTAGTATTTTGTTATGATATCCTACAACTGTCCCAAATATGGTTCAAATCGGTTCATAACCTGATATAGCTGTCATATAAACAGATCTGCGGACTTAACTTCTTGAGCTTCTAGAGGGCGCAATTCCTATCCGATTTTGCTGAAATTTCGCAAGACGTTTTTTATTGTTACTTTCAACAACTACGTCAAATAAAGTACAATTCGGTTCATAACCTGATTTAGCTGACATATAAACCGATCTGGGATCTTGACTTCTTGAGCCTCTAGAGGTCGCAATTATTATCCGATTTGCCTAAAATGTACGACGGATCCTCCCATGACCATCAACATACGTGTTTATTATGGTCTGAATCGGTCTATAGCCCGATACAGCTCCCATATAAATCGATCTCTCTATTTTACTTCTTGAGCCCACAAAGAGCGCAATTCTTATGAGAATTGGCTGACATTTTACACAGCTCTCCAACATAAATATAATTTAATTGTGGTCCAAACATGACCATATCTTAATATCGCTGTAATAATATTCAGCGATATTAATAATATTCGTCTGAGACCCCATAAAGTATATATATTCTTGATCGTCGCGACATTTTATGTCGATCTAGCCATGTCCGTCTGTCTGTCCGTCTGTCCGTCCGTCCGTCCGTCCGTCCGTCTGTCTGTCGAAAGCACGCTAACTTCCGAAGGAGTAAAGCTAGCCACTTGAAATTTTGCACAAATACTTCTTATTAGTGTAGGTCGGTTGGTATTGTAAATGGGCCATATCGGTCCATGTTTTGATATAGCTGCCATATAAACCGATCTTGGGTCTTGACTTCTTGAGCCTCTAGAGTGCGCAATTCTTACCCGATCAGAATGAAATTTTGCTCGACGTGTTTTGTTACGATATCCAACAACTGTGCCAAGTATGGTTCAAATCCATTTATAACCTGATATAGCTGCCATATGAACCGATCTTGGGTCTTGACTTCTTGAGCCTCTAGAGTGCGCAATTCTTATCCGATTGAAATGAAATTTTGCACGACGTGTTTTGTTACTATATCCAACAACTGTGCCAAGTATGGTTTACATCGGTCCATAACCTGATATAGCTGCCATATAAACCGATCTTGGGTCTTGACTTCTTGAGCCTCTAGAGGGCGCAATTCTTATCCGATTGGAATGGAATTTTGCACGAAGTATTTTGTTATGATATCCAACAACTGTGCCAAGTATGGTTTAAATCGGTCCATAACCTGATTTAGCTGCCATATAAACCGATCTTGGGTCTTGACTTCTTGACCCCTAGAGGTTGCAATTATTATCCGATATGCCTGAAATTTTGTACGACGGTTCCTCTCATGACCATCAACAAACGTGTTTATTATGGCTGAAATTTTACACAGGTCTCCAACATATAATTTAATTGTGGTCCGAACCGGACCATATCTTGATATCGTTTTAATAGCAGAGCAACTCTTTTCTTTTATCCTTTTTGCCTAAGAAGAGATGCCGGAAAAAGGACTCGACAAATGCGATCCATGGTGGAGGGTATATAAGATTCGGCCCGACGGAACTTAGCACGCTTTTACTTGTTTTTGCCTAAGAAGAGATGCCGGGAAAAGAACTCGACAAATGCGATCCATGGTGGAGGGTATATAAGATTCGGCCCTGGCGAACTTAGCACGCTTTTACTTGTTCTTATTTCTTTTAAAAAATATAAAGCCGTTGCCGTTGTCTAACGTTCGAAGCCATCTATACAACTTCCAACAAATGCACCAAATCATGTGTAGTACCGAAGAAGTGTAATTTGCCACCGGAAGAATGTCTGTCATTACACAAAAATACATGCAATGGGAAAAAGTACAGCTAATAAACAGGGTTGTCAAACGTGGTTATTGTGGTAATTGTATCATAGATGTGTTTTCGCTATTAATATGATTCAAATACAACATACGAACACACGGCCTTTGACGCCATCACACCTAATATGGTTGAAAAGTCTTCTAACCAAACACGAAACGCGTCCTATAGTGATTGGTGTGTGTTGATATCTTTGGCTTTCCTTTTCCATTTGCATCTCCGATCATTGCGCTCGTCTCGAAAGAGAAACAAACAAAAATTTAAAAGTATAAATTAAACAAGTAAAAGCGTGCTAAGTTCGGCCGGGCCGAATCTTATATACCCTCCACTATGGATCGCATTTGTCGAGTTCTTTTCCCGGCATCTCTTCTTAGACAAAAAAAAAGATATAAGAAAAGATTTGCTCTGCTATTAGAGCGATATCAAGATATGATCCGGTTTGGACCACAATTAAATTATATTTATGTTGGAGGCCTGTGTAAAATGTCAGCCAATTCGAATAAGAATTGCGCCCTTTGTGGGCTCAAGAAGTAAAATAGAGAGATCGATTTATATGGGAGCTGTATCGGCCTATAGACCAATTCAGACCATTATAAACACGTATGTTAATGGTCATGAGAGAGTCCGTCGTACAAAATTTCAGGCAAATCGGATAATAATTGCGACCTCTAGAGGCTCAAGAAGTCGGTCCGGTTTATATGGCAGCTATATCAGGTTATGAACCGACTTGTAGTTTATTTGACATAGTTGTTAAAAGTAACAATAAAAAACGTCTTGCGAAATTTCAGCCAAATCGGATAGAAATTGAGCCCTCTAGAAGCTCAAGAAGACAAGTCCCCAGATCTGTTTATATGACAGCTATATCAGGTTATGAACCGATTTGGACCATATTTGGCACAGTTGTTGGATATCATAACAAAATACTCCGTGCCAAAATTCATTCAAATTGGATAAAAATTGCGCCCTCTAGAGGCTCAAGAAGTCAAGACCCCAGATCGGTTTATATGACAGCTATATAAGGTTATAGACCGAATTGAACCATACTTGGCACAGTTGTTGGATGTAATAACAAAACACGTCGTGCAAAATTTCATTCCAATCGGATAAGAATTGCGCACTCTAGAGGCTCAAGAAGTCAAGACCCAAGATCGGTTTATATGACAGCTATATCATGTTATAAACCGATTTGAACCATACTTGACACAGTTGTTGGATATCATAATAAAACACGTCGTGCAAAATTTCATCCCAATCGGATAAGAATTGCGCACTCTAGGGGCTCAAGAAGTCAAGACCCAAGATCGGTTTATATGGCAGCTATATCAAAACATGGACCGATATGGCCCACTTGCAATACCAACCGACCTACACTAATAAGAAGTATTTGTGCAAAATTTCAAGCGGCTAGCTTTACTCCTTCGGAAGTTAGCGTGCTTTCAACAGACAGACGGACGGACGGACAGACGGACGGACATGGCTAGATCGACATAAAATTTCACGACGATCAAGAATATATATACTTTATGGGGTCTCAGACGAATATTTCGAGTAGTTACAATCAGAATGACGAAATTGGTACACCCCGCATCTTATGGTGGAGGGTATAAAAATAAATATTTTTAATTAATATATTACATGTTTCATCAGCAACTTAATCGAATAAAATAAAATATTTTTTAATTATGCAAAAAATATCAATTATTTCATTTTATTAAATTGGTAAAAATGTTATTTGAAAGAAGGGCAAACTTTCAACTTAATTATTTTATTAAGTTAATCGTATTTTTGAGCGTATCATAAATCCAGATTACAAAGTTGTTTATCAATAATAAAAATTCGTTGATAGGTCCGATGTCAGCGAATGAACAAATTTCTTAATTGAACGATGGTTTTCATTTTTTCTGTGTAAATAAGCAGAATTGTCGATTTTGGAGTGAAGATCAGCCAGAAGCATTGCAAGAGCCACCAATGCATCCAAAAAAAGTCACAGTTTGGTGCGGTTTACGGGCTGCTGGCATCATTGGACCGTACTTCTTCATGGTGAGCACTACAGTGAGATGATGTCCAACTTTTTTTGCCCAAATGACAAGACGGTGCAAAATGACACACAGCACGCGTAGGTTCGGTTGAAAAGAGGGTGTAGATATTAACCCGCCACATGCCACCAAGGATATACACCTAAGCCAATAATCGGCTTGTTGTGCGCTCCACAGCACGCATAACAATGGACTTATTGAGAGGCGAGTTCGGTGATCATTTCATTTCACGTTCGGTACCGATCAATTGGCCACCTAAATCGTGCGAATTAACGCCTTCAAACTATTTTTTGTGGGGGATGTTAAAGCTCATGTCTATACAGATAAACCCGCTTCAATTTACGCATTGGGAGACAACATTGAAGCATTAATTCGTGAGATACCTTCCGAATTATTAGAAAGAGTATGCCAAAATTGGACTAAGCGAATGGACCATTTGAGGCGCAGTCACGGTCAACATTAAATTATATGGACCGTATATCGATTCAAATAAATATTTCATGGATTTTTGCTGAATTTTATATGTTTTTTTAACCTTTCCTATATCTCTCAAAATATCACCCTTTACTAAAAAAACATCGTTAGGTCTATGTTAGGAATTCGAATTTAAGGAATAGGCCGGGCAATGGCGTAGGAAATGCTTCAACGTCTCACCATGTTCCCCACATGCCCTGCACAAGCTGTCATTTGCCTATAGCTATAACCTAATTTGCATAAGTGAGCTCATAGTCCTATGTGTCCCGTTAGGATAACGAAAGCTATACTGACTTCCTTCTTATATCCTTTCAGTAATATCGTCAATATCTTACGATTCGGACCTCAAGTCCGAATCGATTCGTTGTCCTACGACCGTTCGCCGTTCCGACCACGCCCTTAACTCGGACCCGAAAGTCTTCGGGTTAACCAAGTTTATTGACGACAATCTCTAGCCTTCACTGGCAAATCGTTTGTTCTTTCATTCCCCCTTACTCCGCCTTGACCCAGCACCCAAACAACGCTTATTCTTACACTCCAAGACTGTTAATGACTGGTTGTTATTACACTAATGGCCATTTTACTGTTCATAAAAATGTTCACAATCCATGTCTTCGCGTTAACATAACACCACCTCACGCATTCCATGATCGCCTGGGTCCCCGCCTGAAGGTCAGGCCTAATGATCAGGCAATCGAAAACAGATCGCAGTCACCAAGGTCTCAGGCCCACTCTGTGCTCTAGATTCGACCCATCTGTGTAGCATGAACTTTCAGATAGCAAAACCAGAGTTCCATCAATGCATGACTGTGCCGCTCACAGCTGTGCCTCGCACTCTATACCGGGATGGTGTGGCCTACTCCAATGCTCTATCCAATCTACGATGGCCTCATAGTCGCAGAAGCTACCTCACACTTCATATGTATGTCTATCGGTCGGATATATAGAATAGTCTCCAGGGCCCCAGTGGGCGTGAACCATATCGCTCTGTCTATGCCAAGACAACATATTCTCTGAAACTGTTGTTTTATCCTTATGTTGCATTTTTTCTATATCGCAGTCCACCAAACTACTGAGGCGTAAGTATGTATTGGTCTAATCACGCTCCTGTAGAGCCAGTGGACTATCCTCGGATTCCAGCCCCATTTCGAGCCTACGGACCGTCTACATAGTGCCTAACATGTGTGAGCCTTCTCGGTACGCTCCTAAATGCGACATTTCCAATTCAGTTTTCTGTCCAAGATCACTCCTAAGTACTTGACCTTGTGACACATGGAAATCGTTCTATTGAAGAAACATGGTGCTTGCAATTGGCCCACCTTTTTTTCCTCTTGAACAGACATATTTCAGTCTTCTCTGGTTTAACATTGTCTAGGTCTAGCCACGTCGTATGCTATCTCCAAAGACCCTTTCGGCCATTCTGCATAGCTGATTCGGATCCTTACCCCATAGACGTATTATAACATAGTGGCGTGCGCTGTGCCACTTTCTTCCACAATTTATCCACCTGTTCCTTGGTATACGGTCTATCCAGTCTCTAAAGGCCCGATCAATCCGGCACTAGTCGAAGGATTGGATCGGTGTGTCGGTCCGCACATTGTTAAAAGCCCCCTCGATGTCAATGCATAACGCCAATGTGTACGTCTTGACTTCAAAGGATTTTCTATTATATATATAAAGTATATATATTCTTGATCGTCGCGACATTTTATGTCGATCTAGCCATGTCCGTCCGTCCGTCTGTCTGTCGAAAGCACGCTAACTTCCGAAGGAGTAAAGCCAGCTGCTTGAAATTTTGCACAAATACTTCTTATTAGTGTAGGTCGGTTGGTATTGTAAATGGGCCATATAGGTCCATGTTTTGAAATAGCTGCCATATAAACCAATCTTGGGTCTTGACTTCTTGAGCCTCTAGAGTGCGCAATTCTTATCCAATTTGAATGAAATTTTGCACGACGTGTTTTGTTATGATATCCAACAACTTTGGCAAGTATGGTTCAGATCGGTTTATAACATGATATAGCTGATTTCTTGAGCCTCTAGAGTGCGCAATTCTTATCCGATTGGAATGAAATTTTGCACGACGTGTTTTGTTATGATATCCAACAACTTTGCCAAGTATGGTTCAAATCGGTCCATGTTTTCATATAGCTGTCATATAAACCGATTTTGGGTCTTGACTTCTTGAGCCTCTAGAGTGCGCAATTCTTATCCGATTTGAATGAATTTTGGCACGACGTGTTTTGTTATGATATCCAACAACTGTGCTAAGTATGGTTCAAATCTGTCCATAACCTGATATAGCTGCCATATAGACCGATCTTGGGTCTTGACTTCTTGAGCCTCTAGAGTGCGCAATTCTTATCCGATTGGAATGAAATTTTGCACGACGTGTTTTGTTATGATATCCAATAAATGTGCCATGTATGGTTCAAATCGGTCCATAACCTGATATAGCTGCCATATGAACCGATCTTGGGTCTTGACTTCTTGAGCCTCTAGAGTGCGCAATTCCTATCCGATTGGAATGAAATTTTGCACGACATGTTTTGTTATGATATCCAACAAGTGTGCCAAGTATGGTTCAAATCGGTTCATAACCTGATATAGCTGCCATATAAACCGATCTTGGATCTTGACTTCTTGAGCCTCTAGAGGGCGCAATTATTATCCGATTTGCCTGAAATTATGTAATACTGATCCTCCCATGACCATCAACATACGTGTTTATTATGATCTGAATCGGTCTATAGCCCGATACAGCTCCCATATAAATCGATCTCTCTATTTTTCTTCTTGAGCCCCCAAAGGGCGCAATTCTTATTCGAATTGGCTGACATTTTACACAGGCCTCCAACATATAATTTAATTGTGGTCCAAATCGGACCATATCTTGATATCGCTCTAATAGCAGAGGAAATCTTTTCTTATATCCTTTTTTCCCAAAGAAGAGATGCCCGGAAAAGAACTCGACAAATGCGATCCATGGTGTAGGGTATATAAGATTCGGCCCGGCCGAACTTAGCACGCTTTTACTTGTTTTTATTTATTTATATTTTTATACCCACCACCATAGGATGGTGGAAATCACGATAGCGGTCGACCGAAATCCACTTGCACAGGGACTTCTTGCACAGGGACTTCTTGTTGATGTAGGCCGTTGGGGATTGCCTTATCGGTTCCAATTTGGACCTTATCGTTTCAGGTTTGGATGTACCCCATATAAACTAATATTCCGATGTGAGTTATTACGCCTCTAGAAGCGGCCGTTATTGTCCGATTTGGATGAAATTTTGCACGAAATGCTCTTTTGAGACTTCCAATAACCGCGCCAAGTGCGGACCAAACCGGTCATCAACCTAATATAGCTGCCACATAAATTGATCTCACGATTTGGTACCTTAAGTCCATGGAAGCTGCAGTTGTGACCCGATTTGGGTGAAATTTTGCACGGAGTGTATGGTTATGACATCCAACATCCATTATAAGTGTTTATACCCTACACCACTTCTGTGGTACAGGGTGTTATAACTTAGTGAATTTGTTTGTAACACCCAGAAGGAAGAGAGATAGACCCATTGATAAGTGTACTGATCGACTCAGAATCACTTTTTGATTCGATTAAGCTATGTCCGTCGGTCTGTCCATGTTAATTTGTGTACAAAATACTGGTCACAATTTTCATCCGATCGTCTTCAAATTTGACACAAGCATTTTCTTAGACCTAGAGACGAAGCCTATTGAAATTGGAAAAAATCGGTTCAGATTAAGATATAGCTCCCAAATATATGCATTTCCCGATTTTCACTTTTAAGGCCATTACTAACCCATTTATCAATCGATCTTCTCAAAAGTTTGCACAATGATTTACTCGATGGCTCCTACAATATGTACGGATTTTGATCGAAATTCTTCATATCAAATTTTAAATGCGACGACTTAGCCTGCATATCCAATGTGGTGTAGGGTAACAAAAGGTCGGCTTTGCACGACTTTGGCCCGTCCTTCCTTGTTTCTTAATCGGTCTTTAAGCTGATATAGATGCCATATCCTGATTAGTCTTCTATGGCCCCTAAAAGCTTAAAATTTTTGCCTCATTATCCATTATTTCGTTTGCTTGTCGTTAATTTTCGTTTTAAACAATTGTAATTGAAAATGAGTTAATGTTTAAAAATGTTTTCAACCAAAAATATAATTTCAAAAATCCATTAACACAACCGCTCAACAACGTAGAAAAACATTTTCGCTCATCCTAGGACCAGACCCGCTTGATATGCCACTTGATCTAGAAGTTCTCTCATGTAGCTTCTGTGGATACCTATACACTGGATGATGACTTGGATGGATAACAGCCCAAAAGGTATTGCTTAGACAGCATGTAGTTATGTTTTCGCACGGGTAGGATCCTTGTCTCCTGATGGAGGTGCTCCAAGTCGCACTACGAAGAGCGGCGTTCTGACAGATCTGAATATTCTTCCACTGTATGTCACATAACATACGAGACCACTGTATTACTTACCATAGACGGGCCAATTGCTTTGTACGTGGTCAACAAGGTTTCTTTGTCAGCACATCAAGTGCTGCCGGCAAGTGACTTGAGGACCATGTTTCTACTCTTGACTTTATTGCAAATTGCTGTGGCATGTGAGGAGAATGCGTAATAGTTGTAAATGCGACACCAAGTATTTTGGGACACTTGATAGTCGGAAAAGTTTCTCCATCAGATATTTTCGGACCTCTTGCAGCGAAATAAGCGACAAGTTCTATCACAGATGTCACCAATGGGTGGGGGCCTGATGCCATGATCGTACAATCGTCCGCATACAATCTCTATGAGGGGATGGAATGAAGTTTGAAAGGTTGGATGAATGGTTAAACAGTGCCCGTCTTGGGAACTCCCTGTTTCACCCTAGGGTGTTTCGACTTCTTATCCCTTCTTACCTCGCCAAAAGTGAACCCATCTACCAGGGTTCAAGAGTGACTTAACAGTAGACCACAGGTTACCTAAACCGGTGGCTAAATTACATTGATCCAAGTGTTCCAGCCACAAACTCCGCTTATGTTCCTTGACTACCCCGTTTATTTCCAGATTCAGCTTATTGTTTCTGGGGTTAGTAGTTACGGCCAGCCCAATATAAAGAATACACACATTTTAATAAATGTATGGATGTATGATCTCTTGCATATCGGCATGTGCAACACTGCCGCCACAAAGTCAATCTACAAACAATTCTATTTTGAACGTCATTGCCCGAACGACACAATTGTAATGTGCATTTACAACAGTTTTACAACGACGAATTGACCAAATTAATTCTTTTGAATTATATCAAATCACTTCCATTACCCATTACAATGAAATTTCCTTATTTGCACAATCCAAATTGACCCATAGATAATTCATTGGAAATATATGGAATCACTTTGATCGTGCCAATGTCAATATTTATTAATCAGCTTTTTCATTAGATCAAGTCAATCAATAACTAATTCTCTATAATTTTGTTTAGCCGAGATAGCCCAATTTCTTCTATTCATTCTTTACCTATTAGTATAAATAAGACATATCAAAAACACTATAATCATTTATCATCTTAAGCCATAATTGTGTGCTAGCACAATTAAATAAAGCGTTTGAACGAAACTCAAAAAAGGGGTTTGTTATACCCTCCACCATAAGATGGGGGGTATACTAATTTCGTCATTCTGTTTGTAACTACTCGAAATATTCGTCTGAGACCCCATAAAGTATATATATTCTTGATCGTCGCGACATTTTATGTCGATCTAGCCATGTCCGTCCGTCTGTCCGTCCGTCCATCCGTCCGTCTGTCTGTCGAAAGCACGCTAACTTCCGAAGGAGTAAAGCTAGCCACTTGAAATTTTGCACAAATACTTCTTATTAGTGTAGGTCGGTTGGTATTGTAAATGGGCCATATCGGTCCATGTTTTGATATAGCTGCCATATAAACCGATCTTGGGTCTTGACTTCTTGAGCCTCTAGAGTGCGCAATTCTTATCCGATTCGAATGAAATTTTGCACGACGTGTTTTGCTATGATATCCAACAACTGTGCCAAGTATGGTTCAAATCCGTTTATAACCTGATATAGCTGCCATATAAACCGATCTTGGATCTTGACTTCTTGAGCCTCTAGAGTGCGCAATTCTTATCCGATTGGAATGAAATTTTGCACGACGTGTTTTGTTATTATATCCAACAACTGTGCCTAGTATGGTTTACATCGGTCCATAACCTGATATAGCTGCCATATAAACCGATCTTGGGTCTTGACTTCTTGAGCCTCTAGAGGGCGCAATTCTTATCCGATTGGAATGAAATTTTGCACGACTTGTTTTGTTATGATACCCAACAACTGTGCCAAGTATAGTTCAAATCGGTCCATAATCTGATATAGCTGCCATATAAACCGATCTTGGGTCTTGACTTCGCAATTCTTACCCGATCAGAATGAAATTTTGCTCGACGTGTTTTGTTACGATATCCAACAACTGTGCCAAGTATGGTTCAAATCGGTCCATAACCTGATATAGCTGTCATATAAACCGATCTTGGGTCTTGACTTCTTGAGCCTCTAGAGTGCGCAATTCTTATCCGATTGAAATGAAATTTTGCACGACGTGTTTTGTTATTATATCCAACAACTGTGCCAAGTATGGTTTACATCGGTCCATAACCTGATATAGCTGCCATATAAACCGATCTTGGGTCTTGACTTCTTGAGCATCTAGAGGGCGCAATTCTTATCCGATTGGAATGGAATTTTGCACGAAGTATTTTGTTATGATATCCAACAACTGTGCCAAGTATGGTTTAAATCGGTCCATAACCTGATATAGCTGCCATATAAACCGATCTTGGGTCTTGACTTCTTGACCCCTAGAGGTTGCAATTATTATCCGATATGCCTGAAATTTTGTACGACGGATCCTCTCATGACCATCAACAAACGTGTTTATTATGGTCTGAATCGGTCTATAGCCCGATACAGATCCCATATAAATCGTTCTCTCTATTTTACTTCGTGAGCCCCAATAGGCACAATTCTTTTACGAATTGGCTGAAATTTTACACAGGTCTCCAACATATAATTTAATTGTGGTCCGAACCGGACCATATCTTGATATCGTTTTAATAGCAGAGCAACTCTTTTCTTTTATCCTTTTTTGCCTAAGAAGAGATGCCGGAAAAAGGACTCGACAAATACGATCCATGGTGGAGGGTATATAAGATTCGGCCTGGCCGAACTTAGCACGCTTTTACATGTTTTATTTTTATACCCTCCACCATAAGATGGGGGGTATACTAATTTCGTCATTCTGATTGTAACTACTCGAAATATTCGTCTGAGACCCCATAAAGTATATATATTCTTGATCGTCGTGAAATTTTATGTCGATCTAGCCATGTCCGTCCGTCTGTCCGTCCGTCCGTCCGTCCGTCCGTCCGTCTGTCTGTCGAAAGCACGCTAACTTCCGAAGGAGTAAAGCTAGCCGCTTGAAATTTTGCACAAATACTTCTTATTAGTGTAGGTCGGTTGGTTTTGTAAATGGGCCCTATCGGTCCATGTTTTGATATAGCTGCCATATAAACCGATCTTGGGTCTTGACTTCTTGAGCCTCTAGAGTGCGCAATTCTTATCCGATTGGAATGAAAATTTTGCACGACGTGTTTTGTTATGATATCCAACAACTATGTCAAGTATGGTTCAAATCCATTTATAACCTGATATAGCTGCCATATGAACCGATCTTGGGTCTTGACTTCTTGAGCCTCTAGAGTGCGCAATTCCTATCCGATTGGAATGAAATTTTGCACGACATGTTTTGTTATGATATCCAACAACTGTGCCAAGTATGGTTCAAATCGGTTCCTTACTTGATATAGCTGCCATATAAACCGATCTTGGATCTTGACTTCTTGAGCCTCTAGAGGTCGCAATTATTATCCGATTTGCCTGAAATTAGGTACTACGGATCCTCCCATGACCATCAATATACGTGTTTATTATGGTCTGAATCGGTCTATAGCCCGATACAGCTCCCATATAAATCGATCTCTCTATTTTTCTTCTTGAGCCCACAAAGAGCGCAATTCTTATGAGAATTGGCTGACATTTTACGCAGGTCTCCAACATAAATATAATTTAATTGTGGTCCAAACATGACCATATCTTAATATCGCTGTAATAACAGAGCAAATCGTTTCTTATATCCTTTTTTTGCCTAAGAAGAGATGCCGGGAAAAGAACTCGACAAATGCGATCCATGGTGGAGGGTATATAAGATTCGGCCCGGCCGAACTTAGCACGCTTTTACTTGTTTTTTTTTTTAGAAAAATAAAAACAACTCCGTGATTGTTAGTGGGGTCCGTGCCATGAATCCCGTCACGCTCGTCTGTGAATACCACCATCAACACTTGTGTTATTCGGCCGGCTGGCATAAAGCGAGCGGCTGCTGCGTTAATGATGTCTCGGTATTTACTCTCGGAATTTTGGACTAATACATTTGAGGGGGTGTCAGTTCTCTGAAGGCGACCCAATCGGCCTTCTATATTTTTTAATACGCTTATGAAATAAGTCGTCTTAAAGAGCCCTGTTCAAATTCAGATGTGTGCTTTACAATTCTAGTTGGAATGGTTGTAAAGCACCCATGATCCATTTGACATCTCCTTTTGATGATTTTTCTTGGTCGAAAATGAACTCGCGATAAAGGAAACCAGTCAAATGCTTCTAGCAACAACACACTTTTTGCTGACTTTTAAATGTTTTTTGCTATACTATTATTTGAATAGAAAGCATTAAACAATGCTTTAAAACCGGACAATAGCCTGTAATGGAATCTTAATAATATTTTAAGACCAACAAGTAAAAAGTCGTTAAGTTCGGCGGCGCCGAACATGGGATACCCACCACCTCGGGTATATATGTAAACCATCTTCCATCAAAATACGCTGAAAAATCCATACCTTATGCCCCATAGCAGCTTTATCGAAAAATGTTCCGATTTGGATCAGATACTTATAAGTACAAGTCATTTTTTAATAGTGTGTAACAAAATATTGTTTTTTTTAGTAGCTATATCAAAAATAAACCCATCTAAACCATAGCGTCGTATATGGATGTCGAAAAGCCTAACACAAGTCAAATTTTAGTGAAATCGGATTATAAATGCACCTTTTGTGGGGCCAAGACTTTTAATCGAGATCTCGATCTATATGGTAGCAATATCCAAATCTGGACCGATCTAAGCCAAATTGAAGAAGAATGTCGAAGGGCCTTACTTAACTCACTGTCCCAAATTTTAGAGTCATCGGACAATAAATGCACCTTTTAGGGCCCCAAAACCTTGAATCGAGATATCGGTCTATATGGCAGCTATATTCAAATCTCGACCGGTCTAGACCAAATTGAAGAAGGATGCCGAAGGGCCTAACACAACTCACTGTCCAAAAATTTCAGCAAAATTGGATAATAAATGTGGCTTTTATGGGCCTAAGACCCTAAATCGAGAGATCGGTATATATGGCTGCTATATCCAAATCTGGGCCGATCTGGGCCAAATTGTCCTAATTTCAGCAAAATCGGATAATAAATATGGCTTTTATGGGCCTAAAACCCTAAATCGGCGGATCAGTTTATATGGGGTATATCAACCTGTTTATAGGCAAAAAAAAAGAATCTGTGCAAAGTTTCAGCTCAATATCTCTATTTTTAAAGACTATAGCGTGATTTCAGCAGACAGACGGACGGCCATGGCTAGATCGTCTTAGATTTTTACGCTGATCAAAAATATATACATACTTTATAGGGTCGGAAATGGATATTTCGATGCAAACGAAATGACAAAATGAATATACCCCATCCTTCGGTGGTGGGTATAAAAAAAGAAAGCGAATACAGACAGACCAAACGAAAGGCACGTCGCATGTGGTGTAGGTTACTGTCTATACACAAAAACAGCAATGGCAGAATCAACCGTTTGGAAATCGCTGTGCGAAGAAGAACATATTTTTGCAAAAGATATTTGTATTTGTTGCTATTAGCACCGTTGGATAAGTTGGATTTGAGTAAGGGAAGTAAGATTTGATTTGTTTTCTATTGCGCTTATGAAAAAAGTCGTCTTAAAGAGCTCTGTTCAAGTTTATATGTGTGCTTTACGACTTACTCTTGTTGGAATGGCTGTAAAGCACCCATGAACCATTTGACATCTCCTTCTGATGATTTTTCTTGGTCGAAAATTTAATCGCAATAAAGGAAACCAGTCAAATGCTTCTAGCAACAAAACACTTTTTGCTGACTTTTAAATGTTTTTTGCTATACTATTCTTTGAATAGAAAGCATTAAACAATGGTCTAAGGCCGGACAATATTCTGCAATGGAATCTCAACAAAATAAATTTAGTTGAAGGGCATAACCAAACTTCTGTCAAACCAGCAAAATTAGAGCTTCTAGGAATCGAAGAAGGATGATAGAGAGACCGGTTTACATGGGAGCTATATCTGGTTATAGACTTATTTGGACCGTATTTGACAAAGCTTTTGGAAGTCGTAACAGAACACCAAACGCAAAATTCAGCCAAATCGGACAAAACTTGCTGCTTGTTTGGACTCAGTCAAATTCAAATCGGGAGATCGGTTTATATGGGAGCTATATCAGGTTATAGGCCGACAGTTGTTGGAAGCCTTAATAGAACACTACATGCAAAATTTCAGCCAAATCGGACAAAACATGCGGCTTGTAAGGGCTCAAGAAGTCAAATCGGGGGATCAGTTTATATGGGAACTATATCCGGTTATGTGCTGATTCGAACCGTACTTGTCACATTTATTGGAAGTCTTAACACGTGCAAAATTTCAGCCTGACAAAAATTGCGGCTTCCAGGGGCTCAAGAAGTCAAATCGGGAGATCGATTTATATGGGAGCTATATCCAAATCTGAACCGATGTGGCCCATTTGCAATCCCCAACGACCTACATCAATATTAAGTACCCGTGCAAAATTATAAGAGGCTAGTTTTACGCGTTCAACCGCTATAGCGATTTCGACAGACGGCGGACGGACATGGCTAGATCGACTCAGAACGTCGAGTCGATCAAGAATATATGCACTTTATGGGGTCTAAGACGGATATTTCGAGGTGTTACACTAGTTACTACTAGACCCATAGATGCTTGAGATAATTTTCTTAAAATGAGCAAATACGAGTGAAAAGTGAAGTCGACTAAGAGGGCCCCATGGCACTAAGGTCTCAACCGCCTATTTTTCTGGTCAAAAGTATTTCAGCATTTTATTTGTACTGCTAAAACCTTTAAAACTTTGAAACTAGAAAGCTGATCGTTTTGCAATCTTCTAACTGTTTGGAGTTGGGAATATAAGCTTTCAGAAAATGAATGAAATATCCATCCTGTTAATAATATAGGGTGCACTTTTCTGGGTTATAGTTGACCCCTCGTTGAACATTTGGTTGAACGCTCCGATTTGGTTGAACATTTTTTTAAACGAAAAAGCTTTTCAGAATGAAGAACCCGTTCAAAAGCCAAAGTATATGCACGATAAAAATAGTTAATAATATATTTTTTTTTCAATTTTAAATTGTTAATGCTTTGTTAAAACTTAAAAAAGTGCAATTATATGGGCGAAAAGTGGATAACATTTTCGAAAGAAATTTTTTTCTGGATAAATTTAATCTTTCTATCTTAACATCAAATTTAAGAGTCAAACAAAAACTAAAAGGAGTTCATATTGAAATATGTGTATACAAACAAACCATGGGAGTAGTGTAATTTTTTGCAGACATAAAATCTACCATTACACGAAAACACATACATTGGGAAAAGTACAGCTAATAGACAGGGTTGTCGAGCGTGGTTAATGTGGTATTAATATCATAGAGGCGTTTTCGCAATAAATACGATACAAATGCAACATACCAACTCATGGCCCTTGAAGTCGTCACACCTGATATGGTTGAAAAGTCGTCTGACCAAAGACGAAACACATCCCATAGTGGTTGGTCTGTATTGCGATCTCTGTCTTTCCTTCTCCATTTGCAAAGAAAATCTCCGATCATTGAGCTCTTCTCTAAAGAGGAACAAACAAAAAACTTTACTATAATTTGTAGTTTTTTTACAGCATATAACAAAAACCAATTATATTCAATTTAAAACAACAACAATTCAATTCAGCAAGCTAAAAATATATTGTAATATTAAGTATGCATCATCGTTTTCTAACATTAGTGGTCGTAGCAATTTAACTAGCCACAATATCCAGAAGCATTAGATGGTTAGTCCAAGGTATCTTTATCAGCACAACAAGTGTACTTTTGTATACGTGACGGCATGTAAAGCAGTTTTAGTCCTATGCAGCCTTCGAAATGCTAATGCTCGTCGAATGGAAATTGTCCAACGAGAGGAGCAAAAGGAGCAGCCTCTCATGCGTCTTGGCTTCTGATGAGAGATGGGAGATCGGTCTGTACGACTCCCCCTTGCTCGTGTCCTTTTCAGGTTTCAGTAGTGGAATCAGACTGCCCATCTTCCTAACATAAAATAGTGTTCAGATAGGCTGAGGACAGTTGTAAGGTAATCGACGCCAGGCAGATACAAATTCATCAGCATCAGTGTAGAGATTCTGTCCGGAACTAGCGCCTTGTGCGACTTGGCGCCACGAATGACATTCGTAGCTTCGTGCACGGTTTTTGTTGTTGTAGCAGTGTGTTTTACACTGAAGGATTCCATCATGCCAATAAAAAATTCCATCGAGCCAATGCGGTACGTAGAACCGGCTCCAGCGGCACGGAGACCACGGATATATGAATGGCTCCACTTCTAGCCTTTTCACTTTCGGGTGAATTAATTGATGTTTATCTAAGGAAAATACCTCAAAGTATCGCCAGCATTTTTTATTTAAAAACAAGTAAAAGCGTGCTAAGTTCGGCCGGGCCGAATCTTATATACCCTCCACCATGGATCGCATTTGTCGAGTTCTTTTCGCGGCATCTCTTCTTAGGCAAAAAAAAGGATATAAGAAAAGATTTGCTCTGCTATTAGAGCGATATTAAGATATGGTCCGGTTTGGACCACAATTAAATTATATTTATGTTGGAGACCTGTGTAAAATGTCAGCCAATTCGAATAAGAATTGCGCTCTTTGTGGGCTCAAGAAGTAAAATAGAGAGATCGATTTATATGGGAGCTGTATCGGGCTATAGACCGAGGAGGCTCAAGAAGTCAAGATCCCAGATCGGTTTATATGGCAGCTAAATCAGGTTATGCACCGACTTGTACTTTATTTGACATAGTTGTTGAAAGTAACAATAAAAAACGTCTTGCGAAATTTCAGCCAAATCGGATAGGAATTGCGCCCTTTAGAACCTCAAGAAGTCAAGTCCCCAGATCTGTTTATATGACAGCTATATCAGGTTATGAACCGATTTGAACCATATTTGGCACAGTTGTTGGATATCATAACAAAATACTACGTGCCAAAATTCATTCAAATCGGATAAGAATTGCGCACTCTAGAGGCTCAAGAAGTAAAGACCCAAGATCGGTTTATATGGCAGCTATATCAGGTTATAAACCGATTTGAACCATACTTGGCACAGTTGTTGTATATCATAACAAAACACGGCCTTCCAAATATCATCCCAATCGGATAAGAATTGCGCACTCTAGAGGCTCAAGAAGTCAAGACCCAAGATCGGTTTATATGGCAGCTATATCAAAACATGGACCGATATGGCCCATTTACAATACCAACCGACCTACACTAATAAGAAGTATTTGTGCAAAATTTCAAGCGGCTAGCTTTACTCCTTCGGAAGTTAGCGTGCTTTCGACAGACAGACGGACGGACGGACATGGCTAGATCGACATAAAATTTCACGACGATCAGGAATATATATACTTTATAGGGTCTCAGACGAATATTTCGAGTAGTTACAATCAGAATGACGAAATTAGTATACCCCCCATCTTATGGTGGAGGGTATAAAAATTGTTTTCCAAGCAAGCAAATAAAAAACAAACCAAAACAAAAATCAGCTGTTTTTCTGCAAATATTTACTGGAAGTCGTTAGTGTACTTTTGTTTGAAAAATTTTTAAAGAGAGTAAATTGGCTCCTACTCTCCTGCAAATTTTTACCGGAAAAGTACGCGAACCTATTGTTCTTTGTTTGTCTCTTAAGGCCGATGCTGTATTCGGTTTTCGCGTTGAAACTCCATATAAAAAACAAGTAAAAGCGTGCTAAGTTCGGCCGGGCGGAATCTTATATACCCTCCACCATGGATCGCATTTGTCGAGTTCTTTTCCCGGCATCTCTTCTTAGACAAAAAACGATATAAGAAAAGATTTACTCTGCTATTAGAGCGATATCAAGATATGGTCCGATTTGGACCGCAATTAAATTATATGTTGGAGACCTGTATAAAATGTCAGCCAATTCGAATGAGAATTGCGCCCTTTGGGGGCTCAAGAAGTAAAATAGAGAGATTGATTTATATGGGAGCTGTATCGGACTATTGACCGATTCAGGCCGTAATAAATACGAACGTTAGTGGTCATGAGAGGATCCGTCGTACAAAATTTCAGGCAAATCGGATAATAATTGCGACCTCTAGAGGCTCAAGAATTCAAGATCCAAGATCGGTTTCTATGGCAGCTGTATCAGATTATGAACTGATTTGAACCATACTTACCACAGTTGTTGGATATCATAACAAAATACTTCGTGCAAAAATTCATTCAAATCGGATACGAATTGCGCCATCTAGAGGCTCAAGAAGTCAAGACCCAAAATCGGTTTATATGACAGCTATATCAGGTTATGAACCGATTTGAACCATACTTGGCGCAGTTATTGGATATCATAACAAAACACGTCGTGCGAAATGTCATTCCAATCGGACAAGAATTGCGCACTCTAGATTCTCAAGAAGTCAAGACCCAAGATCGGTTTATATGGCAGCAATATCAGGTTATGGACCTGGCACAGTTGTTGGATATCATAACAAAACACGTCGTGCAAAATTTCATTCCAATCGGATAAGAATTGCGCACTCTAGAGGCTCAAGAATTCAAGACCCAACATCGGTTTATATGGCAGCTATATCAAAACATGGACCGATATGGCCCATTTACAATTCCGACCTACACTAATAAGAAGTATTTGTGCAAAATTTCAAGCGGCTAACTTTAATCCTTCGGAAGTTAGCGTGCTTTCGACAGACAGACGGACGGACGGACTAGATGGCTACGACGATCAAGAATATATATACTTTATGGGGTCCCAGTCGAATATTTCGAGTAGCTACAAACAGAATGACGAAATTAGTATACCCCCCATTTTATGTTGGAGGGTATAAAAACAGACATCTGGCCAAATCCGGACCAAATTGGAGTAAATGTACTGGTTTTGTACCTAAATATTAATAAAATGTGATCCAATTTATATGGGAGCTATGCGAAAATTTTAAACTATGTAAACCATATTGAACCCAAGTTATTATTTTCAACAAGTAAAAGCGTCCTTAGTTCGGCCGGGATGAATCTTATATACCCTCCACTATAGATTGCATTTGTCGAGTTCTTTTCCCGATATCTCTTTTTTGGCAAACAAATGACAAAAGAAAAGAATTGCTATAATATTGGAGCTATATCAAGTTTTGGTCCGAATCGGACCATAATTGAATTGAATATTGAAGACCATAGTAGAAGTCATTGTGAAAATTTTCAGCCAATTCGAGTAACAATTGCGCCCTTTAGGGACACAAGAAATTAAATAGAGAGATCGGTTCATATGGGAGCTGTATCAGGCTATAGACCGGTTAAGACCATATATGACATGTATGTTGAAGGTCATGGGAGAAGACGTTGTACAAAATTTCAGCCAAATCGGATAATAATTACGCCCTCTGGAGGCTCAAGAAGTCAAGATCCCAAATCGGTTTACATGGTAGCTATATCAGGTTATGGATCGATTTGAACCATATTTAACACAGTTGTTGGAAGTTATGAACAAAACGCGTCGTGCAAAATTTCCGCCAAATCAGATAGGAACTGCGCCCTCCAGACGCTCAAGAAGTCAAGACCCCAGATCGGTTTATATGTCACCTATATCAGGTTGTGTACCGATTTAACCCATACGTAAGATAGTTGTTGAAATGATACTTAAACACCACACACAAAATTTGAATCAAATCGGATAAGATACTTACTTATCATACTTAACGTAGTTGTTGGAAGTGCTACCAAAACACTACGTGCAAAATTTCAATCAAATCGGATAAGAATTGCGCCCTATAGAGGCACAAGAAGTCAAGACCCAAGTTATGAACCGATTTAAACCATACTCAGCACAGTTGTTGGAAGTCAATAAAAAAACAAAAAATGTGGATAAAAATTGCGCCCTCTAGTGGCTCAAGAAGTCAAGATTCAAGATCGGTTTATATGGCAGCTATATCAGGTTATGAAACGATTTACACTATACTTAGAAAAGTTGTTGGAAGTTATAACAAAACGCGTCGTTCAAAACACTATGACGTAATTAGTATACCCCATCCTATTGTGGAGGGTATAAAAAAATGGAAAATCCAAAATTTCATCAAATCGGCCGGAAAATAAGCATTTTGTGGTACAAAAACTTTAATAAAGCCATTTTTAAGGTATTAAACACCTGTGACTAATTTTTGTTTTGGCAGATCTCGGCAGCTTGTTTTATAAAAAAGTGAAAATACACAAAGCTGGTAAATCATCCTTTGTACCAATCATCTATCGATCTAGCTATGTCCGTCCGTCTGGCGAAATCACGATAGCGGTCGAACGCATAAAGCTAGCCGCTTGAAATTTTGCACAGATACTTAATATTGAGGTAGATAAAATTACTGACTATCTCAAAGTTATGGTTCCCAACTTTCTCCATTTTCTTTATCTGCTCGGTTGTACAAGGCTTTTTGGGGGTTGAAACCATCCATTTCGTCTTATCTTCATTTACTGCCAGACCATTTCCACTGACTCTCTTTCGATTCTTTCAAAGGCAGCACTTAATTCTTCAGGTGACCGACCTATGAAGTCGATGTTGTCGGCATAGGCGAGTAGCATTTGTTCTCTTGTGATTAGTGTGCCATATCTATTCACATCTGGGTCTCGATAATCTTCTCCAGCAGGATTTTAAAGAGATCACGCGATAGGCTGTCTCCTTATCTGAAACCTCGTTTGGTATTAAATGGTTCGCAGAGATTCTTACTGAGGAACGCGTATCAGCAAGCGTCATGCTGCAGAGTCTTATTAATTTTGCAGGGATACCAAACTCGGACATGGATTGAAGTACCTTTGAACGTTAAGGAGTATCGAAAGCGGCTTTATAGTATACAAAGAGATGGTAGGTGTTGATTTGTCCTTCTCGGGCCTTTTCCCGGATTTGGCGCAGTGTGAATATCTGGTCCAGGATGGATTTATCAGGTCTAAAGCCGCATTGATAGGGCCCAATTATCTCATTAACTTTAGGTTTTAATCTTTCACACAGTACGCTCGAAAGTATCTTGTACGCGATGGGAGGAGACTTATTCCTCTGTAGTTGGCAAATTCCGTCTTATCTCCACTCTTGTGTACGGGACATAGTATGCTGAGGTTCCAACCATCGGGTATGCGTTCTTCTAGCCAGAGTGCGCAGATAAGCTGATGCATACGCCTTATCTGGAGGATGTAAACATTCTATTCCATCATCAGGGATTGGTTTTGCGGTATCCTCCTCGCCGCCAACGTCGAACACTAGCAGTTGTGTAAAATGTTTTTCCATATCCTTAGCATGTTATCTGCATCAGTTACCAGATTTTGCCTCTGCAGGAGGATGTGCCTGCCCCAAAGCCATCTGTTTGATGTTTAGTTCTTTGGTAAATTTCCGGACGTCATTCTGACTCCGGTACATCTCAATTCGCTCACACTCACGCCTTTCCATTTTCTTTCTGTAAAATAGACTTTTCTCCTCTCTCCTTTTCTCCCGATACCTCTCCTTCATCTGGTGCGTTACTACTGATTGCAGGGTTGCTCTATATGCCGCATTCTTGGCTTCAGTGGCATCTCAACACTCTTGGTCGTACAGATTTCGCGGCATTTTCCATGGCGTGGGCAATAGTTTGCCCATTTCAAGCGGCTAGCTTTACACGTTCGACCTTTATCGTGATTTCGACAAACGGACGGTTATAGACTGATTTGGAACGTACTTGGCACAGTTGTTGGAAGTCATAACAGAACACTATATACAAAAGGGCTAAGAAATTCAAATCGGGAGATCGGTTTATATGGGACCGATTTGGACCGTACTTGGTACAGTTGTCGAAAGTTATAACAGAACACTATGTGCGAAATTTCAGCCTCATCGGACAAGAAGTCGAATCGGGTGTTCGGATTATTTGGGAGCTGTATCAGGTTATATACCGATTTGGACCGTAGTTGGCACAGTTGTTGTAAGTCATAGCAGAACACTACATGCTATTATGGCCAAATCGGACAACAATTGCGGCTTGTAAGGGCTCAAGAAGTCAAATCGTCAGATCGGTTTATATGGGAGCTATATCTGGTTATAGACTGATTCGGACCATACTGAGACATTTGTTGGAAGTCATAACGGAGCACTATGTGCAAAGTTTCAGCCAAATCGGATGAAAATTGAGGCTTCCAGGGTGTCAAGATCGGAAGATCGGTTTATATGGGAGCCATATCAGGTTATAGACCGATTTAGACAGCGGAACTTTACACGCAAAATTTCAGACAAATCGGATGAAAATTGCGGCTTGCTCAAAAAGTCAAATCGGAAGATCGGTTTATATGGAAGCATTATCAGGTTCTTGACCGATTTAAACAGTACTTGGCACAGTCATTGGAAGACATAGCAGAAACCTACGTGCAAACTTTCAGCTAAATCGGACAAAAATTGCGGCTTCCGGGGGTCAAGAAGTCAAATCGGGAGATCGGTTTATATGGGAGCTATATCTAAATCTTAACCGATATGGCCCAAAGACCTACATCAATACTAAGTATCTGTGCAAAAATTCAAGCGTCTAGCTTTACGCGTTCGACCTATATCGTGATTTCAACAGACAGACGGACGGACATGACTTGATCGTCTTAGATTTTTACAACGATCAAGAATATATTGGGTTGCCCAAAAAGTAATTGGGTTTGGAATAATATATACTTTATGGGGTCGAAAATGTAAATTTCGACAAAATGATTATACCCCATCCTTCAGTGGTGGGTCCGAAGGAGACTGAAAGAGCTTTACTGCTGACGCAAGTCCTTAAGAAAGAGTTGAGGGCTTAATCCGGGATGTTTAGGGAGGTGATCGACGGTTCTTACCGGTCTGTCTATATAGCTAAACAGATCCTGAGCACCTATGCAATCCGCAGGATGATCGAAGGGGTACAGGGTGACGCTGCTGTGCTGATCCTAGGAAGAAGAAAAACCCCGAGAGTTAAACTAAAAGTCATGATCGATCCTATGCCTACGTGGCCGAGGGAGTAAGAAACCTGGTGTTTTTCAAACTATGGGCATTCATCTGGTCTGCAAGGACCTGGGAATATAGCATGGCGGAATGCTATACGCTGTGTGTCAAATTATGTTCGGAAGGGATCCTTGTTGAGGGGATACCTTCTTACCCTAGACCTTCGGCATACAGCGAAAGTTGTATAGGAGCACCGGGATCTTCATGAAGTTCCCTAGGATTGGGGAATCACATAGGCTTCTGGACGTGTGTAGCATCTTTCAGTAGCACTTCGAGGTTCTTTATGCTCTGGATGATTTTGATGCAGAAGCAGCTGTTTGATCGGAGTGTCACGATACCTATGAAAGGCCAAGCGACGCCGAAGAGACTGGTCATGTGTGGTCGAAATTGGTAAGGAGATGCAAGAAGTTTACTTGGACTCGGGAAGAATACCACTTTCTGCTTCTTTCTAGGCCTTTAATGGATGGCGGTGAACGAGACAGCCGACGAGCTAGCCAAAAATAGATCGCTGATGAGCCCGGATCATTTTACTGGATCAACCACCGAAGGGAATCTCCTTTAAATTCCTTTCATCTAAGTCTCTCGTCAGTCTAGCCTACTGTAAAAGCCTGAAGTGGTTGACTGAACAGAACCCTAGTCTATCAATGAAAGCTACTCTCTGGGTCGCCTGCTTCTCTTCGTTTGTGCGTTAGTTCCCTTCCATTCAATTCATATCCTACACCGCCACTCTGGCACAGGATATTATAACTTTGTCCATTTATTTGTCAATTTTCACTCCCTTCTCTGGTCTAGAAGGGATAGATGTGCAGAATTTGTACCGAAATTTATCCCAATCCGATGGGCGTATACTAATCTAGTCATTCCGTTTGTAACACCTCGAAATATTCGTCTAAGACCCTATAAATTATATATATTCTTGATCGTTCTGAGTCGATCTAGCCAAGTCCGCCCGTCTGTCGAAATCACGACATAGGTCGAACGTGCACAGCTAGCCGCTTGAAATTTTACACAGATACTTAATATTGATGTAGGTCATTGGAGATTGCAAATGGGCAATATTAGCTCAGATTAAGATATAGCTCCCATATAAACCGATCTCCCGATTTGACTTCTTAACCCCTGGAGGCCTCAAATTTTGTCCGATTTAGCTGAAATTTTGCAGGTTGAGTTCTGTTATGACTTCCAACAACTGCGCCAAGTACGGCCCTCCTGGCTACGTCCCGTCGGGGACGTAGGGGGCCCTAGGGAGCCCTAGGGACAAAATTTTTATAAAAACTAAATTAATTAAACTTTTTCTAAAGACTAAATTTTAATGATTTTTTTAAGGATTAACTTTCAACGAAAAACTCTCTTAAGACAACCTTACCCCGAGATTATTTTTTAAAACCGAAATTTAAATTTTGCATGAACATTTTTAATGTATTTTTTATTATGCTTATCTGTCCCTAACTAAATGTTCCTAAAAAATTTTCTATAGACAAATTTCAATAAATATTTTTAAAGACAAAAACCCATTACGCCTGACTCTCGATTTTGTTATCCGATTTTGATGAAATGTTTTTTCTATATATTTATAAAAAGAGAAGCGTGATTGGCTGACTGACTGATTAACGCCCAGCCCAAGCGGTTAAAGCTAGAGTCATGAAATTTGGCACAAATGTGGGTCTTGGGACGTAGGCACGCAATAAGACGGGGTTTTATCATATTCGTACGTTTAGGTACTAATAGTACGAGATGGTGACTTTTTACCGAGCGCAAACGGATGGGGTTAGAATTATGATTTGGACTGAAATTAAAGAGCGTCTCGAAAAAATAAGTTTGGTGACGAAAATTTGCCAAAATATTGTAGTACCGGAAGTGGGAAAAATGTTACGTTTAATACCGCAATTGGTTCTTTTTGGTACCTTGTTTGTTAATTGAGTTAGAGCTTTTAATTTTGGAATTATGGGTACACTATGGCAACCTAAATTGGGTTGTCAAAAGAGTTTTTGGACATTTAGAAACAAAAAAGTACCATAAACGGAACGAAATATGTGAACGTTGGAAAAGGGTAGAGATAGAACTTCGAATGTTGTTGCGAAATAAAGGGGGTGCATAGACAAAATAAGAAAAATAGTAATGGAAACGGAAAAAACCTACGTTTAGTACCTATTTGGTACCATTTCATATTTTCTTTACGGATTGAACTAGAGCTCTGAAAATTAGCATGTAGATTCTACTAAGAAATACATGTTGACTACCTAAGTAATTTTTAACAAATCATACATTTTGGTACCAAGAAGTACGAAATAGCTTATTTACTTTTACAGTGAACGGTTTCTCCGGTAAAATAAAAAAATTGTTAAAAATTATCGATGTATTGACAAATATACGATAAGTTGTAACAAATATGAAATGTTGAAATCGTACCAGGAGTGGAATTGAGCTACAGATCTGAAATTTGGAATACAGGCACATCTTGGTAGTATGTACCGGACGAATAAAAGATTGTGTTGTTATTCGCACTTTTTGGTACTAAAACGTACAATACGGATTGAGCTACACAGCTTTACGGATTGAGCTAAAGCTCCGAAATTTGGAATACAGTTACATCTAGGCACTATGTACTGAGCGACTAGAAGATTTTTTTTGATATTCGTTCATTTTGGTGCTAAAACGTACAATGTGATACTTTATTTACAGACTGAGCTACATCTGTGAAATTAGGGATACAGGTTCATCTTGGCAGTATGTAACGGATGGCTAGATTCTTTGGAAATTTGTACATTTAGGTACTTAAATGTACAAAATGGTACTTTATTTACGGATTGAGCTAAAGATCTCAAAATTGCGGGACAGTTACACCTTCACAGTATTTATCGGCCGACTAGAGGTTTTTTAGGCTCTAAAACTTTCAAAATGTTCCTTCTTCACAGATAAAGCTAAAGCTGTTAAAATTGCGATACAGCTACAGCTTGATATTGGGTGTACCATCGTAGGCAGTCGTCTTCTTTACGCCAATCCAAATTTCATTACGATACCTCTTTCCTAACTCGAACTAGAATTTTTCTAAGGCAGCTCTATTCTTGGGTATTTTTTGTCGTTAATGCGAACCTAGGCACACGGAGCAGCAGCAAGAGCCGTTGCCGTTGTCTAGCGTTCGAAGCCATTAATACAACTTCAAAAAGTTCTTGCAACCAATAGCTACAACAATTGTCAAATAAAAAAATTGAGATATCTTTACCAATTTCATAGTAACAAGAAATTTGGCAATTTTCGATTTCGAAAAAAATGTGGGGCGGGCACCCCCAAAATTAAATCCTGGCTACGTCCCTGGCTCACATATCAACCGATCTCCCTATTTAACTTCTTGAGCCACTGTAAGCCGCAATTTTTTTACGATTTGGCTGAAATCATGCTAAATTTCAGCCAAATCGTGCAAAAATTGTATCTTGTTATAACTTCCAACAACGGTCCAAATCGGTCTTTAACCTGACATAGCTTAAGTGTCGCCGTAGTTAGGATTCAGAACTTCCACCATCGGTTTATATGGCAGCTATATCAGGTTATGAAACGATTTACACTATACTTAGAAAAGTTGTTGGAAGTTATAACAAAACGCGTCGTTCAAAACACTATGACGTAATTAGTATACCCCATCCTATTGTGGAGGGTATAAAAAAATGGAAAATCCAAAATTTCATCAAATCGGCCGGAAAATAAGCATTTTGTGGTACAAAAACTTTAATAAAGCCATTTTTAAGGTATTAAACACCTGTGACTAATTTTTGTTTTGGCAGATCTCGGCAGCTTGTTTTATAAAAAAGTGAAAATACACAAAGCTGGTAAATCATCCTTTGTACCAATCATCTATCGATCTAGCTATGTCCGTCCGTCTGGCGAAATCACGATAGCGGTCGAACGCATAAAGCTAGCCGCTTGAAATTTTGCACAGATACTTAATATTGAGGTAGATAAAATTACTGACTATCTCAAAGTTATGGTTCCCAACTTTCTCCATTTTCTTTATCTGCTCGGTTGTACAAGGCTTTTTGGGGGTTGAAACCATCCATTTCGTCTTATCTTCATTTACTGCCAGACCATTTCCACTGACTCTCTTTCGATTCTTTCAAAGGCAGCACTTAATTCTTCAGGTGACCGACCTATGAAGTCGATGTTGTCGGCATAGGCGAGTAGCATTTGTTCTCTTGTGATTAGTGTGCCATATCTATTCACATCTGGGTCTCGATAATCTTCTCCAGCAGGATTTTAAAGAGATCACGCGATAGGCTGTCTCCTTATCTGAAACCTCGTTTGGTATTAAATGGTTCGCAGAGATTCTTACTGAGGAACGCGTATCAGCAAGCGTCATGCTGCAGAGTCTTATTAATTTTGCAGGGATACCAAACTCGGACATGGATTGAAGTACCTTTGAACGTTAAGGAGTATCGAAAGCGGCTTTATAGTATACAAAGAGATGGTAGGTGTTGATTTGTCCTTCTCGGGCCTTCTTTCTATGGCAGCTGTATCAGATTATGAACTGATTTGAACCATACTTACCACAGTTGTTGGATATCATAACAAAATACTTCGTGCAAAAATTCATTCAAATCGGATACGAATTGCGCCATCTAGAGGCTCAAGAAGTCAAGACCCAAAATCGGTTTATATGACAGCTATATCAGGTTATGAACCGATTTGAACCATACTTGGCGCAGTTATTGGATATCATAACAAAACACGTCGTGCGAAATGTCATTCCAATCGGATAAGAATTGCGCACTCTAGATTCTCAAGAAGTCAAGACCCAAGATCGGTTTATATGGCAGCAATATCAGGTTATGGACCTGGCACAGTTGTTGGATATCATAACAAAACACGTCGTGCAAAATTTCATTCCAATCGGATAAGAATTGCGCACTCTAGAGGCTCAAGAATTCAAGACCCAAGATCGGTTTATATGGCAGCTATATCAAAACATGGACCGATATGGCCCATTTACAATTCCGACCTACACTAATAAGAAGTATTTGTGCAAAATTTCAAGCGGCTAACTTTAATCCTTCGGAAGTGAGCGTGCTTTCGACAGACAGAGGGACGGACGGACTAGATGGCTACGACGATCAAGAATATATATACTTTATGGGGTCCCAGTCGAATATTTCGAGTAGCTACAAACAGAATGACGAAATTAGTATACCCCCCATTTTATGTTGGAGGGTATAAAAACAGACATCTGGCCAAATCCGGACCAAATTGGAGTAAATGTACTGGTTTTGTACCTAAATATTAATAAAATGTGATCCAATTTATATGGGAGCTATGCGAAAATTTTAAACTATGTAAACCATATTGAACCCAAGTTATTATTTTCAACAAGTAAAAGCGTCCTTAGTTCGGCCGGGATGAATCTTATATACCCTCCACTATAGATTGCATTTGTCGAGTTCTTTTCCCGATATCTCTTTTTTGGCAAACAAATGACAAAAGAAAAGAATTGCTATAATATTGGAGCTATATCAAGTTTTGGTCCGAATCGGACCATAATTGAATTGAATATTGAAGACCATAGTAGAAGTCATTGTGAAAATTTTCAGCCAATTCGAGTAACAATTGCGCCCTTTAGGGACACAAGAAATTAAATAGAGAGATCGGTTCATATGGGAGCTGTATCAGGCTATAGACCGGTTAAGACCATATATGACATGTATGTTGAAGGTCATGGGAGAAGACGTTGTACAAAATTTCAGCCAAATCGGATAATAATTACGCCCTCTGGAGGCTCAAGAAGTCAAGATCCCAAATCGGTTTACATGGTAGCTATATCAGGTTATGGATCGATTTGAACCATATTTAACACAGTTGTTGGAAGTTATGAACAAAACGCGTCGTGCAAAATTTCCGCCAAATCAGATAGGAACTGCGCCCTCCAGACGCTCAAGAAGTCAAGACCCCAGATCGGTTTATATGTCACCTATATCAGGTTGTGTACCGATTTAACCCATACGTAAGATAGTTGTTGAAATGATACTTAAACACCACACACAAAATTTGAATCAAATCGGATAAGATACTTACTTATCATACTTAACGTAGTTGTTGGAAGTGCTACCAAAACACTACGTGCAAAATTTCAATCAAATCGGATAAGAATTGCGCCCTATAGAGGCTCAAGAAATCAAGACCCAAGTTATGAACCGATTTAAACCATACTCAGCACAGTTGTTGGAAGTCAATAAAAAAACAAAAAATGTGGATAAAAATTGCGCCCTCTAGTGGCTCAAGAAGTCAAGATTCAAGATCGGTTTATATGGCAGCTATATCAGGTTATGAAACGATTTACACTATACTTAGAAAAGTTGTTGGAAGTTATAACAAAACGCGTCGTTCAAAACACTATGACGTAATTAGTATACCCCATCCTATTGTGGAGGGTATAAAAAAATGGAAAATCCAAAATTTCATCAAATCGGCCGGAAAATAAGCATTTTGTGGAACAAAAACTTTAATAAAGCCATTTTTAAGGTATTAAACACCTGTGACTAATTTTTGTTTTGGCAGATCTCGGCAGCTTGTTTTATAAAAAAGTGAAAATACACAAAGCTGGTAAATCATCCTTTGTACCAATCATCTATCGATCTAGCTATGTCCGTCCGTCTGGCGAAATCACGATAGCGGTCGAACGCATAAAGCTAGCCGCTTGAAATTTTGCACAGATACTTAATATTGAGGTAGATAAAATTACTGACTATCTCAAAGTTATGGTTCCCAACTTTCTCCATTTTCTTTATCTGCTCGGTTGTACAAGGCTTTTTGGGGGTTGAAACCATCCATTTCGTCTTATCTTCATTTACTGCCAGACCATTTCCACTGACTCTCTTTCGATTCTTTCAAAGGCAGCACTTAATTCTTCAGGTGACCGACCTATGAAGTCGATGTTGTCGGCATAGGCGAGTAGCATTTGTTCTCTTGTGATTAGTGTGCCATATCTATTCACATCTGGGTCTCGATAATCTTCTCCAGCAGGATTTTAAAGAGATCACGCGATAGGCTGTCTCCTTATCTGAAACCTCGTTTGGTATTAAATGGTTCGCAGAGATTCTTACTGAGGAACGCGTATCAGCAAGCGTCATGCTGCAGAGTCTTATTAATTTTGCAGGGATACCAAACTCGGACATGGATTGAAGTACCTTTGAACGTTAAGGAGTATCGAAAGCGGCTTTATAGTATACAAAGAGATGGTAGGTGTTGATTTGTCCTTCTCGGGCCTTCTTTCTATGGCAGCTGTATCAGATTATGAACTGATTTGAACCATACTTACCACAGTTGTTGGATATCATAACAAAATACTTCGTGCAAAAATTCATTCAAATCGGATACGAATTGCGCCATCTAGAGGCTCAAGAAGTCAAGACCCAAAATCGGTTTATATGACAGCTATATCAGGTTATGAACCGATTTGAACCATACTTGGCGCAGTTATTGGATATCATAACAAAACACGTCGTGCGAAATGTCATTCCAATCGGACAAGAATTGCGCACTCTAGATTCTCATGAAGTCAAGACCCAAGATCGGTTTATATGGCAGCAATATCAGGTTATGGACCTGGCACAGTTGTTGGATATCATAACAAAACACGTCGTGCAAAATTTCATTCCAATCGGATAAGAATTGCGCACTCTAGAGGCTCAAGAATTCAAGACCCAAGATCGGTTTATATGGCAGCTATATCAAAACATGGACCGATATGGCCCATTTACAATTCCGACCTACACTAATAAGAAGTATTTGTGCAAAATTTCAAGCGGCTAACTTTAATCCTTCGGAAGTTAGCGTGCTTTCGACAGACAGACGGACGGACGGACTAGATGGCTACGACGATCAAGAATATATATACTTTATGGGGTCCCAGTCGAATATTTCGAGTAGCTACAAACAGAATGACGAAATTAGTATACCCCCCATTTTATGTTGGAGGGTATAAAAACAGACATCTGGCCAAATCCGGACCAAATTGGAGTAAATGTACTGGTTTTGTACCTAAATATTAATAAAATGTGATCCAATTTATATGGGAGCTATGCGAAAATTTTAAACTATGTAAACCATATTGAACCCAAGTTATTATTTTCAACAAGTAAAAGCGTCCTTAGTTCGGCCGGGATGAATCTTATATACCCTCCACTATAGATTGCATTTGTCGAGTTCTTTTCCCGATATCTCTTTTTTGGCAAACAAATGACAAAAGAAAAGAATTGCTATAATATTGGAGCTATATCAAGTTTTGGTCCGAATCGGACCATAATTGAATTGAATATTGAAGACCATAGTAGAAGTCATTGTGAAAATTTTCAGCCAATTCGAGTAACAATTGCGCCCTTTAGGGACACAAGAAATTAAATAGAGAGATCGGTTCATATGGGAGCTGTATCAGGCTATAGACCGGTTAAGACCATATATGACATGTATGTTGAAGGTCATGGGAGAAGACGTTGTACAAAATTTCAGCCAAATCGGATAATAATTACGCCCTCTGGAGGCTCAAGAAGTCAAGATCCCAAATCGGTTTACATGGTAGCTATATCAGGTTATGGATCGATTTGAACCATATTTAACACGGTTGTTGGAAGTTATGAACAAAACGCGTCGTGCAAAATTTCCGCCAAATCAGATAGGAACTGCGCCCTCCAGACGCTCAAGAAGTCAAGACCCCAGATCGGTTTATATGTCACCTATATCAGGTTGTGTACCGATTTAACCCATACGTAAGATAGTTGTTGAAATGATACTTAAACACCACACACAAAATTTGAATCAAATCGGATAAGATACTTACTTATCATACTTAACGTAGTTGTTGGAAGTGCTACCAAAACACTACGTGCAAAATTTCAATCAAATCGGATAAGAATTGCGCCCTATAGAGGCTCAAGAAGTCAAGACCCAAGTTATGAACCGATTTAAACCATACTCAGCACAGTTGTTGGAAGTCAATAAAAAAACAAAAAATTTGGATAAAAATTGCGCCCTCTAGTGGCTCAAGAAGTCAAGATTCAAGATCGGTTTATATGGCAGCTATATCAGGTTATGAAACGATTTACACTATACTTAGAAAAGTTGTTGGAAGTTATAACAAAACGCGTCGTTCAAAACACTATGACGTAATTAGTATACCCCATCCTATTGTGGAGGGTATAAAAAAATGGAAAATCCAAAATTTCATCAAATCGGCCGGAAAATAAGCATTTTGTGGAACAAAAACTTTAATAAAGCCATTTTTAAGGTATTAAACACCTGTGACTAATTTTTGTTTTGGCAGATCTCGGCAGCTTGTTTTATAAAAAAGTGAAAATACACAAAGCTGGTAAATCATCCTTTGTACCAATCATCTATCGATCTAGCTATGTCCGTCCGTCTGGCGAAATCACGATAGCGGTCGAACGCATAAAGCTAGCCGCTTGAAATTTTGCACAGATACTTAATATTGAGGTAGATAAAATTACTGACTATCTCAAAGTTATGGTTCCCAACTTTCTCCATTTTCTTTATCTGCTCGGTTGTACAAGGCTTTTTGGGGGTTGAAACCATCCATTTCGTCTTATCTTCATTTACTGCCAGACCATTTCCACTGACTCTCTTTCGATTCTTTCAAAGGCAGCACTTAATTCTTCAGGTGACCGACCTATGAAGTCGATGTTGTCGGCATAGGCGAGTAGCATTTGTTCTCTTGTGATTAGTGTGCCATATCTTTTCACATCTGGGTCTCGATAATCTTCTCCAGCAGGATTTTAAAGAGATCACGCGATAGGCTGTCTCCTTATCTGAAACCTCGTTTGGTATTAAATGGTTCGCAGAGATTCTTACTGAGGAACGCGTATCAGCAAGCGTCATGCTGCAGAGTCTTATTAATTTTGCAGGGATACCAAACTCGGACATGGATTGAAGTACCTTTGAACGTTAAGGAGTATCGAAAGCGGCTTTATAGTATACAAAGAGATGGTAGGTGTTGATTTGTCCTTCTCGGGCCTTTTCCCGGATTTGGCGCAGTGTGAATATCTGGTCCAGGATGGATTTATCAGGTCTAAAGCCGCATTGATAGGGCCCAATTATCTCATTAACTTTAGGTTTTAATCTTTCACACAGTACGCTCGAAAGTATCTTGTACGCGATGGGAGGAGACTTATTCCTCTGTAGTTGGCAAATTCCGTCTTATCTCCACTCTTGTGTACGGGACATAGTATGCTGAGGTTCCAACCATCGGGTATGCGTTCTTCTAGCCAGAGTGCGCAGATAAGCTGATGCATACGCCTTATCTGTAGGATGTAAACATTCTATTCCATCATCAGGGATTGGTTTTGCGGTATCCTCCTCGCCGCCAACGTCGAACACTAGCAGTTGTGTAAAATGTTTTTCCATATCCTTAGCATGTTATCTGCATCAGTTACCAGATTTTGCCTCTGCAGGAGGATGTGCCTGCCCCAAAGCCATCTGTTTGATGTTTAGTTCTTTGGTAAATTTCCGGACGTCATTCTGACTCCGGTACATCTCAATTCGCTCACACTCACGCCTTTCCATTTTCTTTCTGTAAAATAGACTTTTCTCCTCTCTCCTTTTCTCCCGATACCTCTCCTTCATCTGGTGCGTTACTACTGATTGCAGGGTTGCTCTATATGCCGCATTCTTGGCTTCAGTGGCATCTCAACACTCTTGGTCGTACAGATTTCGCGGCATTTTCCATGGCGTGGGCAATAGTTTGCCCATTTCAAGCGGCTAGCTTTACACGTTCGACCTTTATCGTGATTTCGACAAACGGACGGTTATAGACTGATTTGGAACGTACTTGGCACAGTTGTTGGAAGTCATAACAGAACACTATATACAAAAGGGCTAAGAAATTCAAATCGGGAGATCGGTTTATATGGGACCGATTTGGACCGTACTTGGTACAGTTGTCGAAAGTTATAACAGAACACTATGTGCGAAATTTCAGCCTCATCGGACAAGAAGTCGAATCGGGTGTTCGGATTATTTGGGAGCTGTATCAGGTTATATACCGATTTGGACCGTAGTTGGCACAGTTGTTGTAAGTCATAGCAGAACACTACATGCTATTATGGCCAAATCGGACAACAATTGCGGCTTGTAAGGGCTCAAGAAGTCAAATCGTCAGATCGGTTTATATGGGAGCTATATCTGGTTATAGACTGATTCGGACCATACTGAGACATTTGTTGGAAGTCATAACGGAGCACTATGTGCAAAGTTTCAGCCAAATCGGATGAAAATTGAGGCTTCCAGGGTGTCAAGATCGGAAGATCGGTTTATATGGGAGCCATATCAGGTTATAGACCGATTTAGACAGCGGAACTTTACACGCAAAATTTCAGACAAATCGGATGAAAATTGCGGCTTGCTCAAAAAGTCAAATCGGAAGATCGGTTTATATGGAAGCATTATCAGGTTCTTGACCGATTTAAACAGTACTTGGCACAGTCATTGGAAGACATAGCAGAAACCTACGTGCAAACTTTCAGCTAAATCGGACAAAAATTGCGGCTTCCGGGGGTCAAGAAGTCAAATCGGGAGATCGGTTTATATGGGAGCTATATCTAAATCTTAACCGATATGGCCCAAAGACCTACATCAATACTAAGTATCTGTGCAAAAATTCAAGCGTCTAGCTTTACGCGTTCGACCTATATCGTGATTTCAACAGACAGACGGACGGACATGACTTGATCGTCTTAGATTTTTACAACGATCAAGAATATATTGGGTTGCCCAAAAAGTAATTGGGTTTGGAATAATATATACTTTATGGGGTCGAAAATGTAAATTTCGACAAAATGATTATACCCCATCCTTCAGTGGTGGGTCCGAAGGAGACTGAAAGAGCTTTACTGCTGACGCAAGTCCTTAAGAAAGAGTTGAGGGCTTAATCCGGGATGTTTAGGGAGGTGATCGACGGTTCTTACCGGTCTGTCTATATAGCTAAACAGATCCTGAGCACCTATGCAATCCGCAGGATGATCGAAGGGGTACAGGGTGACGCTGCTGTGCTGATCCTAGGAAGAAGAAAAACCCCGAGAGTTAAACTAAAAGTCATGATCGATCCTATGCCTACGTGGCCGAGGGAGTAAGAAACCTGGTGTTTTTCAAACTATGGGCATTCATCTGGTCTGCAAGGACCTGGGAATATAGCATGGCGGAATGCTATACGCTGTGTGTCAAATTATGTTCGGAAGGGATCCTTGTTGAGGGGATACCTTCTTACCCTAGACCTTCGGCATACAGCGAAAGTTGTATAGGAGCACCGGGATCTTCATGAAGTTCCCTAGGATTGGGGAATCACATAGGCTTCTGGACGTGTGTAGCATCTTTCAGTAGCACTTCGAGGTTCTTTATGCTCTGGATGATTTTGATGCAGAAGCAGCTGTTTGATCGGAGTGTCACGATACCTATGAAAGGCCAAGCGACGCCGAAGAGACTGGTCATGTGTGGTCGAAATTGGTAAGGAGATGCAAGAAGTTTACTTGGACTCGGGAAGAATACCACTTTCTGCTTCTTTCTAGGCCTTTAATGGATGGCGGTGAACGAGACAGCCGACGAGCTAGCCAAAAATAGATCGCTGATGAGCCCGGATCATTTTACTGGATCAACCACCGAAGGGAATCTCCTTTAAATTCCTTTCATCTAAGTCTCTCGTCAGTCTAGCCTACTGTAAAAGCCTGAAGTGGTTGACTGAACAGAACCCTAGTCTATCAATGAAAGCTACTCTCTGGGTCGCCTGCTTCTCTTCGTTTGTGCGTTAGTTCCCTTCCATTCAATTCATATCCTACACCGCCACTCTGGCACAGGATATTATAACTTTGTCCATTTATTTGTCAATTTTCACTCCCTTCTCTGGTCTAGAAGGGATAGATGTGCAGAATTTGTACCGAAATTTATCCCAATCCGATGGGCGTATACTAATCTAGTCATTCCGTTTGTAACACCTCGAAATATTCGTCTAAGACCCTATAAATTATATATATTCTTGATCGTTCTGAGTCGATCTAGCCAAGTCCGCCCGTCTGTCGAAATCACGACATAGGTCGAACGTGCACAGCTAGCCGCTTGAAATTTTACACAGATACTTAATATTGATGTAGGTCATTGGAGATTGCAAATGGGCAATATTAGCTCAGATTAAGATATAGCTCCCATATAAACCGATCTCCCGATTTGACTTCTTAACCCCTGGAGGCCTCAAATTTTGTCCGATTTAGCTGAAATTTTGCAGGTTGAGTTCTGTTATGACTTCCAACAACTGCGCCAAGTACGGCCCTCCTGGCTACGTCCCGTCGGGGACGTAGGGGGCCCTAGGGAGCCCTAGGGACAAAATTTTTATAAAAACTAAATTAATTAAACTTTTTCTAAAGACTAAATTTTAATGATTTTTTTAAGGATTAACTTTCAACGAAAAACTCTCTTAAGACAACCTTACCCCGAGATTATTTTTTAAAACCGAAATTTAAATTTTGCATGAACATTTTTAATGTATTTTTTATTATGCTTATCTGTCCCTAACTAAATGTTCCTAAAAAATTTTCTATAGACAAATTTCAATAAATATTTTTAAAGACAAAAACCCATTACGCCTGACTCTCGATTTTGTTATCCGATTTTGATGAAATGTTTTTTCTATATATTTATAAAAAGAGAAGCGTGATTGGCTGACTGACTGATTAACGCCCAGCCCAAGCGGTTAAAGCTAGAGTCATGAAATTTGGCACAAATGTGGGTCTTGGGACGTAGGCACGCAATAAGACGGGGATTTATGATATTCGTACGTTTAGGTACTAATAGTACGAGATGGTGACTTTTTACCGAGCGCAAACGGATGGGGTTAGAATTATGATTTGGACTGAAATTAAAGAGCGTCTCGAAAAAATAAGTTTGGTGACGAAAATTTGCCAAAATATTGTAGTACCGGAAGTGGGAAAAATGTTACGTTTAATACCGCAATTGGTTCTTTTTGGTACCTTGTTTGTTAATTGAGTTAGAGCTTTTAATTTTGGAATTATGGGTACACTATGGCAACCTAAATTGGGTTGTCAAAAGAGTTTTTGGACATTTAGAAACAAAAAAGTACCATAAACGGAACGAAATATGTGAACGTTGGAAAAGGGTAGAGATAGAACTTCGAATGTTGTTGCGAAATAAAGGGGGTGCATAGACAAAATAAGAAAAATAGTAATGGAAACGGAAAAAACCTACGTTTAGTACCTATTTGGTACCATTTCATATTTTCTTTACGGATTGAACTAGAGCTCTGAAAATTAGCATGTAGATTCTACTAAGAAATACATGTTGACTACCTAAGTAATTTTTAACAAATCATACATTTTGGTACCAAGAAGTACGAAATAGCTTATTTACTTTTACAGTGAACGGTTTCTCCGGTAAAATAAAAAAATTGTTAAAAATTATCGATGTATTGACAAATATACGATAAGTTGTAACAAATATGAAATGTTGAAATCGTACCAGGAGTGGAATTGAGCTACAGATCTGAAATTTGGAATACAGGCACATCTTGGTAGTATGTACCGGACGAATAAAAGATTGTGTTGTTATTCGCACTTTTTGGTACTAAAACGTACAATACGGATTGAGCTACACAGCTTTACGGATTGAGCTAAAGCTCCGAAATTTGGAATACAGTTACATCTAGGCACTATGTACTGAGCGACTAGAAGATTTTTTTTGATATTCGTTCATTTTGGTGCTAAAACGTACAATGTGATACTTTATTTACAGACTGAGCTACATCTGTGAAATTAGGGATACAGGTTCATCTTGGCAGTATGTAACGGATGGCTAGATTCTTTGGAAATTTGTACATTTAGGTACTTAAATGTACAAAATGGTACTTTATTTACGGATTGAGCTAAAGATCTCAAAATTGCGGGACAGTTACACCTTCACAGTATTTATCGGCCGACTAGAGGTTTTTTAGGCTCTAAAACTTTCAAAATGTTCCTTCTTCACAGATAAAGCTAAAGCTGTTAAAATTGCGATACAGCTACAGCTTGATATTGGGTGTACCATCGTAGGCAGTCGTCTTCTTTACGCCAATCCAAATTTCATTACGATACCTCTTTCCTTACTCGAACTAGAATTTTTCTAAGGCAGCTCTATTCTTGGGTATTTTTTGTCGTTAATGCGAACCTAGGCACACGGAGCAGCAGCAAGAGCCGTTGCCGTTGTCTAGCGTTCGAAGCCATTAATACAACTTCAAAAAATTCTTGCAACCAATAGCTACAACAATTGTCAAATAAAAAAATTGAGATATCTTTACCAATTTCATAGTAACAAGAAATTTGGCAATTTTCGATTTCGAAAAAAATGTGGGGCGGGCACCCCCAAAATTAAATCCTGGCTACGTCCCTGGCTCACATATAAACCGATCTCCCTATTTAACTTCTTGAGCCACTGTAAGCCGCAATTTTTTTACGATTTGGCTGAAATCATGCTAAATTTCAGCCAAATCGTGCAAAAATTGTATCTTGTTATAACTTCCAACAACGGTCCAAATCGGTCTTTAACCTGACATAGCTTAAGTGTCGCCGTAGTTAGGATTCAGAACTTCCACCATCGGTTTATATGGCAGCTATATCAGGTTATGAAACGATTTACACTATACTTAGAAAAGTTGTTGGAAGTTATAACAAAACGCGTCGTTCAAAACACTATGACGTAATTAGTATACCCCATCCTATTGTGGAGGGTATAAAAAAATGGAAAATCCAAAATTTCATCAAATCGGCCGGAAAATAAGCATTTTGTGGTACAAAAACTTTAATAAAGCCATTTTTAAGGTATTAAACACCTGTGACTAATTTTTGTTTTGGCAGATCTCGGCAGCTTGTTTTATAAAAAAGTGAAAATACACAAAGCTGGTAAATCATCCTTTGTACCAATCATCTATCGATCTAGCTATGTCCGTCCGTCTGGCGAAATCACGATAGCGGTCGAACGCATAAAGCTAGCCGCTTGAAATTTTGCACAGATACTTAATATTGAGGTAGATAAAATTACTGACTATCTCAAAGTTATGGTTCCCAACTTTCTCCATTTTCTTTATCTGCTCGGTTGTACAAGGCTTTTTGGGGGTTGAAACCATCCATTTCGTCTTATCTTCATTTACTGCCAGACCATTTCCACTGACTCTCTTTCGATTCTTTCAAAGGCAGCACTTAATTCTTCAGGTGACCGACCTATGAAGTCGATGTTGTCGGCATAGGCGAGTAGCATTTGTTCTCTTGTGATTAGTGTGCCATATCTATTCACATCTGGGTCTCGATAATCTTCTCCAGCAGGATTTTAAAGAGATCACGCGATAGGCTGTCTCCTTATCTGAAACCTCGTTTGGTATTAAATGGTTCGCAGAGATTCTTACTGAGGAACGCGTATCAGCAAGCGTCATGCTGCAGAGTCTTATTAATTTTGCAGGGATACCAAACTCGGACATGGATTGAAGTACCTTTGAACGTTAAGGAGTATCGAAAGCGGCTTTATAGTATACAAAGAGATGGTAGGTGTTGATTTGTCCTTCTCGGGCCTTTTCCCGGATTTGGCGCAGTGTGAATATCTGGTCCAGGATGGATTTATCAGGTCTAAAGCCGCATTGATAGGGCCCAATTATCTCATTAACTTTAGGTTTTAATCTTTCACACAGTACGCTCGAAAGTATCTTGTACGCAATGGGAGGAGACTTATTCCTCTGTAGTTGGCAAATTCCGTCTTATCTCCATTCTTGTGTACGGGACATAGTATGCTGAGGTTCCAACCATCGGGTATGCGTTCTTCTAGCCAGAGTGCGCAGATAAGCTGATGCATACGCCTTATCAGGAGGATGTAAACATTCTATTCCATCATCAGGAATTGGTTTTGCGGTATCCTCCTCGCCGCCAACGTCGAACACTAGCAGTTGTGTAAAATGTTTTTCCATATCCTTAGCATGTTATCTGCATCAGTTACCAGATTTTGCCTCTGCAGGAGGATGTGCCTGCCCCAAAGCCATCTGTTTGATGTTTAGTTCTTTGATAAATTTCCGGACGTCATTCTGACTCCGGTACATCTCAATTCGCTCACACTCACGCCTTTCCATTTTCTTTCTGTAAAATAGACTTTTCTCCTCTCTCCTTTTCTCCCGATACCTCTCCTTCATCTGGTGCGTTACTACTGATTGCAGGGTTGCTCTATATGCCGCATTCTTGGCTTCAGTGGCATCTCAACACTCTTGGTCGTACAGATTTCGCGGCATTTTCCATGGCGTGGGCAATAGTTTGCCCATTTCAAGCGGCTAGCTTTACACGTTCGACCTTTATCGTGATTTCGACAAACGGACGGTTATAGACTGATTTGGAACGTACTTGGCACAGTTGTTGGAAGTCATAACAGAACACTATATACAAAAGGGCTAAGAAATTCAAATCGGGAGATCGGTTTATATGGGACCGATTTGGACCGTACTTGGTACAGTTGTCGAAAGTTATAACAGAACACTATGTGCGAAATTTCAGCCTCATCGGACAAGAAGTCGAATCGGGTGTTCGAATTATTTGGGAGCTGTATCAGGTTATATACCGATTTGGACCGTAGTTGGCACAGTTGTTGTAAGTCATAGCAGAACACTACATGCTATTATGGCCAAATCGGACAACAATTGCGGCTTGTAAGGGCTCAAGAAGTCAAATCGTCAGATCGGTTTATATGGGAGCTATATCTGGTTATAGACTGATTCGGACCATACTGAGACATTTGTTGGAAGTCATAACGGAGCACTATGCGCAAAGTTTCAGCCAAATCGGATGAAAATTGAGGCTTCCAGGGTGTCAAGATCGGAAGATCGGTTTATATGGGAGCCATATCAGGTTATAGACCGATTTAGACAGCGGAACTTTACACGCAAAATTTCAGACAAATCGGATGAAAATTGCGGCTTGCTCAAAAAGTCAAATCGGAAGATCGGTTTATATGGAAGCATTATCAGGTTCTTGACCGATTTAAACAGTACTTGGCACAGTCATTGGAAGACATAGCAGAAACCTACGTGCAAACTTTCAGCTAAATCGGACAAAAATTGCGGCTTCCGGGGGTCAAGAAGTCAAATCGGGAGATCGGTTTATATGGGAGCTATATCTAAATCTTAACCGATATGGCCCAAAGACCTACATCAATACTAAGTATCTGTGCAAAAATTCAAGCGTCTAGCTTTACGCGTTCGACCTATATCGTGATTTCAACAGACAGACGGACGGACATGACTTGATCGTCTTAGATTTTTACAACGATCAAGAATATATTGGGTTGCCCAAAAAGTAATTGGGTTTGGAATAATATATACTTTATGGGGTCGAAAATGTAAATTTCGACAAAATGATTATACCCCATCCTTCAGTGGTGGGTCCGAAGGAGACTGAAAGAGCTTTACTGCTGACGCAAGTCCTTAAGAAAGAGTTGAGGGCTTAATCCGGGATGTTTAGGGAGGTGATCGACGGTTCTTACCGGTCTGTCTATATAGCTAAACAGATCCTGAGCACCTATGCAATCCGCAGGATGATCGAAGGGGTACAGGGTGACGCTGCTGTGCTGATCCTAGGAAGAAGAAAAACCCCGAGAGTTAAACTAAAAGTCATGATCGATCCTATGCCTACGTGGCCGAGGGAGTAAGAAACCTGGTGTTTTTCAAACTATGGGCATTCATCTGGTCTGCAAGGACCTGGGAATATAGCATGGCGGAATGCTATACGCTGTGTGTCAAATTATGTTCGGAAGGGATCCTTGTTGAGGGGATACCTTCTTACCCTAGACCTTCGGCATACAGCGAAAGTTGTATAGGAGCACCGGGATCTTCATGAAGATCCCTAGGATTGAGGAATCACATAGGCTTCTGGACGTGTGTAGCATCTTTCAGTAGCACTTCGAGGTTCTTTATGCTCTGGATGATTTTGATGCAGAAGCAGCTGTTTGATCGGAGTGTCACGATACCTATGAAAGGCCAAGCGACGCCGAAGAGACTGGTCATGTGTGGTCGAAATTGGTAAGGAGATGCAAGAAGTTTACTTGGACTCGGGAAGAATACCACTTTCTGCTTCTTTCTAGGCCTTTAATGGATGGCGGTGAACGAGACAGCCGACGAGCTAGCCAAAAATAGATCGCTGATGAGCCCGGATCATTTTACTGGATCAACCACCGAAGGGAATCTCCTTTAAATTCCTTTCATCTAAGTCTCTCGTCAGTCTAGCCTACTGTAAAAGCCTGAAGTGGTTGACTGAACAGAACCCTAGTCTATCAATGAAAGCTACTCTCTGGGTCGCCTGCTTCTCTTCGTTTGTGCGTTAGTTCCCTTCCATTCAATTCATATCCTACACCGCCACTCTGGCACAGGATATTATAACTTTGTCCATTTATTTGTCAATTTTCACTCCCTTCTCTGGTCTAGAAGGGATAGATGTGCAGAATTTGTACCGAAATTTATCCCAATCCGATGGGCGTATACTAATCTAGTCATTCCGTTTGTAACACCTCGAAATATTCGTCTAAGACCCTATAAATTATATATATTCTTGATCGTTCTGAGTCGATCTAGCCAAGTCCGCCCGTCTGTCGAAACCACGACATAGGTCGAACGTGCACAGCTAGCCGCTTGAAATTTTACACAGATACTTAATATTGATGTAGGTCATTGGAGATTGCAAATGGGCAATATTAGCTCAGATTAAGATATAGCTCCCATATAAACCGATCTCCCGATTTGACTTCTTAACCCCTGGAGGCCTCAAATTTTGTCCGATTTAGCTGAAATTTTGCAGGTTGAGTTCTGTTATGACTTCCAACAACTGCGCCAAGTACGGCCCTCCTGGCTACGTCCCGTCGGGGACGTAGGGGGCCCTAGGGAGCCCTAGGGACAAAATTTTTATAAAAACTAAATTAATTAAACTTTTTCTAAAGACTAAATTTTAATGATTTTTTTAAGGATTAACTTTCAACGAAAAACTCTCTTAAGACAACCTTACCCCGAGATTATTTTTTAAAACCGAAATTTAAATTTTGCATGAACATTTTTAATGTATTTTTTATTATGCTTATCTGTCCCTAACTAAATGTTCCTAAAAAATTTTCTATAGACAAATTTCAATAAATATTTTTAAAGACAAAAACCCATTACGCCTGACTCTCGATTTTGTTATCCGATTTTGATGAAATGTTTTTTCTATATATTTATAAAAAGAGAAGCGTGATTGGCTGACTGACTGATTAACGCCCAGCCCAAGCGGTTAAAGCTAGAGTCATGAAATTTGGCACAAATGTGGGTCTTGGGACGTAGGCACGCAATAAGACGGGGTTTTATCATATTCGTACGTTTAGGTACTAATAGTACGAGATGGTGACTTTTTACCGAGCGCAAACGGATGGGGTTAGAATTATGATTTGGACTGAAATTAAAGAGCGTCTCGAAAAAATAAGTTTGGTGACGAAAATTTGCCAAAATATTGTAGTACCGGAAGTGGGAAAAATGTTACGTTTAATACCGCAATTGGTTCTTTTTGGTACCTTGTTTGTTAATTGAGTTAGAGCTTTTAATTTTGGAATTATGGGTACACTATGGCAACCTAAATTGGGTTGTCAAAAGAGTTTTTGGACATTTAGAAACAAAAAAGTACCATAAACGGAACGAAATATGTGAACGTTGGAAAAGGGTAGAGATAGAACTTCGAATGTTGTTGCGAAATAAAGGGGGTGCATAGACAAAATAAGAAAAATAGTAATGGAAACGGAAAAAACCTACGTTTAGTACCTATTTGGTACCATTTCATATTTTCTTTACGGATTGAACTAGAGCTCTGAAAATTAGCATGTAGATTCTACTAAGAAATACATGTTGACTACCTAAGTAATTTTTAACAAATCATACATTTTGGTACCAAGAAGTACGAAATAGCTTATTTACTTTTACAGTGAACGGTTTCTCCGGTAAAATAAAAAAATTGTTAAAAATTATCGATGTATTGACAAATATACGATAAGTTGTAACAAATATGAAATGTTGAAATCGTACCAGGAGTGGAATTGAGCTACAGATCTGAAATTTGGAATACAGGCACATCTTGGTAGTATGTACCGGACGAATAAAAGATTGTGTTGTTATTCGCACTTTTTGGTACTAAAACGTACAATACGGATTGAGCTACACAGCTTTACGGATTGAGCTAAAGCTCCGAAATTTGGAATACAGTTACATCTAGGCACTATGTACTGAGCGACTAGAAGATTTTTTTTGATATTCGTTCATTTTGGTGCTAAAACGTACAATGTGATACTTTATTTACAGACTGAGCTACATCTGTGAAATTAGGGATACAGGTTCATCTTGGCAGTATGTAACGGATGGCTAGATTCTTTGGAAATTTGTACATTTAGGTACTTAAATGTACAAAATGGTACTTTATTTACGGATTGAGCTAAAGATCTCAAAATTGCGGGACAGTTACACCTTCACAGTATTTATCGGCCGACTAGAGGTTTTTTAGGCTCTAAAACTTTCAAAATGTTCCTTCTTCACAGATAAAGCTAAAGCTGTTAAAATTGCGATACAGCTACAGCTTGATATTGGGTGTACCATCGTAGGCAGTCGTCTTCTTTACGCCAATCCAAATTTCATTACGATACCTCTTTCCTAACTCGAACTAGAATTTTTCTAAGGCAGCTCTATTCTTGGGTATTTTTTGTCGTTAATGCGAACCTAGGCACACGGAGCAGCAGCAAGAGCCGTTGCCGTTGTCTAGCGTTCGAAGCCATTAATACAACTTCAAAAAATTCTTGCAACCAATAGCTACAACAATTGTCAAATAAAAAAATTGAGATATCTTTACCAATTTCATAGTAACAAGAAATTTGGCAATTTTCGATTTCGAAAAAAATCTGGGGCGGGCACCCCCAAAATTAAATCCTGGCTACGTCCCTGGCTCACATATAAACCGATCTCCCTATTTAACTTCTTGAGCCACTGTAAGCCGCAATTTTTTTACGATTTGGCTGAAATCATGCTAAATTTCAGCCAAATCGTGCAAAAATTGTCTCTTGTTATAACTTCCAACAACGGTCCAAATCGGTCTTTAACCTGACATAGCTTAAGTGTCGCCGTAGTTAGGATTCAGAACTTCCACCACCGCTGTGTTAGTCTCGTTTTCTGGTTCCGCCAGAAGTTCTTTCTCTTAAGATTCGTTAGGTCTTGTCATGATGAGCTTCCGTACGCATCCAGCGCCAGGTGAGAAAGCAGTGGAACCACTCCACCTCAGGACACTGGACACTTGCGGTGTGGGCGATTCCTCCTAAGATGCTTCACTAGCTGCTGCTTTCGAAGTACTTTTTGAGTTCCGTGCTTCCCCGCTGGCGCACACCTTGAGCCAAGTCCAAACGGATGACCCATGGCTTGTCGGGTCCCGTTTCGATACCTTCCATTCCTGTCTCGATCGTGACAGGGGGATTTTCAGTCTCTTGCAATCTGCCAGACTTTCGCGATATTGTCGATAGTTCCTCAGGTAAGTTTTCAGCAACAACTGCTGAGTCGCCTCCTGATTCCCCAAACCCACTGCTTCGATAGACCTTTAGTTTCAACTTGTTGAATCCGTAGGATACAACTCCTTCAGACTTGTTGAGGTCTGCGAGACAGCCGGAGTTTAGTACAAATACTGCATGTCTTCAGTAACCATCAGCCTCATCCAGTCTACCAATCTTCCAGTCGGTGGTTGAAAGATTGGGACTACATTCCCTTAGTCTTCCATATATGGATTCAGGATCTGAGGGAATTTTTGGTATCCAAGCGTGCACCATTGGTCGAGAAGGAAGAACTTCCTTTTTGACTAAATCCAGTGCTGCGTCTGACCAGATCTCATCAATCTCTTTTAGGACGCAACGATACATTTCAACTGACCGTTAATCCCCGAAGGTATTCAGTCGGCCCCGGTTCCAGCCTGGTATTGAAAATCCTTAATTGTTTTCAATACCACTCCCCAATTTTGGTTCATATCTGGTATTGTGTCTTCACCTAAGTGCCGGTATCTGTTAGACATGAAAGCCGGGCAATGACAAAGGAAATGCTTCAACGCCTCACTTGACTTGCCGCACCGATTTTACATAAGTGAGCTCGTAGTCCTGTGTGTCCCGTTATGATATCAATAGCTATACTGAACTTCTTGCTTTCTTTCGATAATAGTCTCGTCTTCTCACGATTTGGATCCCCCAATAGGGGATCCTTGTCCTTAAGACTCGAACCAGGTATCTTCGTCCAGTCGACGTCGCCGAGTTGACTTTTTGAGCCTCTAGAGACGCAATTTCCCCGATTTTATTTCTTAAACCCCGTTAGGACACAATTCTCATGGTCACAATATATTAGATTCGGTTTTGTCGAACTTAACACACGTTTACTTATGAATTATTTATTTTTCCTTAAACGTTTCTCCCCTCTCATTTTCTCCCAATGTGTCTTCTTTACGCAGTATAGCCATTACTTCTGGTGCTACCATGGTTTCCCTGTTAGAGGCTTCCTTTGCCCAAGTATGGATTTTGTAATGTCGTCCATAGAGCGAGAAATAATTTCCACTTCCATTCTAATACAATTGCCCATGAAAATTCCATTAAGGATCAGTGGCAAACTTCTCACGTATCAGTGAGTACTTTCCGATTCAAGTTTAAACTCAATTATAAGAGACCACCTTTTTATAGCCGTATCCAAAAGACGTGCCCCAGTGCGACACCTCTTTGGGGAGAAGTCTTCACATGGCCTGAAATATTATGCGGAATGTAGTATGTGATTGGAATGTGAGTTTTGTAGAAGATCGAAAATTGTTTACACATGATTTTATTGTTTAAGAAAATCCAAAAAAAAAAAATCATACGCAACTGCTTTATCTTAAAATTCCTTAACAGACCCACTTTTCGTGAAAAATAAGAAATGTTTATTTAAATTATTATTCAGCTCCATCTGACGAAAGCAAACACATAATTTTTGGTGTTAGTAGAGTTTTTAACCATTAAAGGATGGTACTATATTCGTTTTTTGTAACACTACAAAAACCTCAATCATAACATAATACTTTTACGAAAAATGTTTCATTAATAATGAGGGAATGTCCTGCTGAATGAAATCAGCAAGTTTTTTTTTTGCTTCAAAATCTATTATCTAAACAAAGTAATCATAAAAATTTTTGCTAAAAGCTAATATAGTATCACCCTTAAAATTTGAGACATTTTACAATTCACAATAGCGTCACTTTTATTAACCGTACATGAATGGTGGTGGTGGGGTCCCCTTCTAGGCGGGCGATTGTTCTTACTATTAAACCATATAAAACGTTTGAACAAAAAATTGTTGCCCAGCAGCACGTCGTTTCGTCTTGTCTATCGATGAGCTAAAAATGGTTGCAATCTTAACTTAAAGGTTTGCAACTCCTTCTATCACGCTGATCGCCACACCCCAAGGCCTACATTTATTTGTGTCTCCACACATTAATAAAATCACTCTGTGTTTTGTTAGGTCATTATGATTGATCGACATTTTTGGGGTGAGGTGGTCCGCTAGATATATGGGCAGATCTATGAGTCGCAGTCCACAACCACGTAGGACTCCGAACCACAACCTTTACCTTTAATTTAACCCCATATTGTCATGATTGGTGCATTCAGCCATTTGGTAGAGGGTGTCTATATGAGGGTTGTGCGCCACACTCCATCTGCCACTTGAGCACATATTTGATTGAAGCACTCTATTCAAAAATTTCTATCATTTGATGCCCCATTGTTTTAATGGGTCAAATAACCTATTGGAGCCTATTTTAGGAGATAAAGCACCACCTAGATTCTTGGGCGCAAAATTTAATGTTATATTCGTAATCTGCTCCCAAATGCATTTTATTTGAGTTTCATCAAGCAATGATTGAGCAATATTCCCATTTGGATGGTTTATCGGGTGTGGGGCGACCATCAATTACATGGACCTAATTTTTTGTGCTATATTCGTAGTCTACTTGCGAATGCTTTTTATTTGAATCCTATATTTATATGTACGTCCAATATGTCTCTTTGGGGCAGTTTTTGGAGTTTTGTGACCCTTGGATACTTGAACTCAAACTTTAACACCATATTCATATTCTACTCTCTAATAGCTTTCATATTCATATTGTCATATCATATCAACAAATTATAAAGCCCTTTCCTCCTTGCTGACCATATTCGTAATCTACTCCCGAATACCTTTCATTCGAGTCCCATATTGTCATTATCGTCCAATAAACCTATTTTTAGGAGGTTTTAAGGTCAGGGGCCGCCCCCAGTTACTTGGATACAACTTTTGATATCATAGTTCTATTCTACTCCCGAATACCTTTCATTTGAGTCCCATATTGTCCCGATCGGTCTACTTTTATTTTTGGGTGGTACTTTTGTGGTAAGGGGGAGAGTCCGCCCCCCTTGGTATATCAAAAAATTATACAGCACAATCTGTGAAATGTTACAGAAATCGGTTTAGCCGTTTTTGAGTCTATACGGAACAAACAAATTTACAAACCCACAAACATACAAATAAACACAAATTCATACAATATATATATAGATCTCTTTTCTTATATTTAACATTTTATTATTGTATATTTCATAAAATGAGTTTGTATTCATTACAATTTTGCAAGTCCGCTACTCCATCTGAAAATTTAAATCGCAATGATTGGCTTTTAGCATTTAGTTGATTTCTCAACCATACAGTCAAAAGGTTAGTTCACACGCAATGACAAGTTTCACAAAAGTTAATTTGAATTACGTTCTTAAGGCTGGTACTACGTTTTCTTTTCACGATATTTTTCGCCGATTCCTTCTTTTTTAGATAATAGATTTTAAAGCAAAGAACCTCTCTGATTTCATTCAGTAGCATATTTCCTCTTTACTGAAGTAAAATTTTAATAAAATTTTTGTTTTGTCATCGATATTTATGCCGATTTCAAAAATGTTATGGCGAAAAACATGGGTTATCAACGGTGAAGAACGAATATACTATCAGCCTTTATGGCAGTTTTCTCATTCTTCGGTTACAATTTATCGTATCGATATTCTTTTGATAAAAGGAATTTGGTTTTCTCAATACATGGTTATTGCTTATCCAAACGATCAACTTGAAGCAGGGTATTCTGTTCAGCTTTTTCATATAACAAGTAAAAGCGTGCTTAGTTTGGCCGGGCCGAATCTTATATACCCTCCACCATTGATCGCATTTGTCGATTTCTTTTCCCGGCATCTCTTCTTAGGCAAAACAGGATATAAGAAAAGATTTGCTCTGCTATTAGAGCGACATCAAGATATGGTCAGGTTTGGACCGCAATTAAATTATATGATGGAGACCTGTGAAAAATGTCAGCCAATTCGAATAAGAATTGCGCCCTTTGGGGGCTCAAGAAGTAATATAGAGAGATCGATTTATATGGGAGCTGTATCGGGCTATAGACCGATTCAGACCATAATAAACACATATGTTGATGGTCATGAGAGAATCCGTTTTACAAAATTTCAGGCAAATCGGATAATAATTGCGACCTCTACAGGCTCAAGAAATCAAGATCCCAGATCGGTTTATATGACAGCTATATCAGGTTATGAACCGATTTGAAACTTATTTGACACAGTAGTTGAAAGTAAGAATAAAATACGTCGTGCAAAACTTCAGCCAAATCGGATAAGAATGGCGCCCTCTAGAAGCTCAAGAAGTCAAATCCTCATATGTATCTGTTTATATGACAGCTATATCAGGTCGACAATATATGCAAGTGGAATAAATGTTAAATAAAACGATTTTCAATTCATAGCATTTTTAATTATATAGATAGTTTAGGAAAATACATACATTGGGCTTGAGAAAAAATTCAATTAATTATACCCTCCACCATAAGATGGGGGGTATACTAATTTCGTCATTCTGTTTGTAACTACTCGAAATATTCGTCTGAGACCCCATAAAGTATATATATTCTTGATCGTCGTGACATTTTATGTCGATCTAGCCATGTCCGTCCGTCTGTCCGTCCGTCTGTCCGTCCGTCCGTCCGTCTGTCTGTCGAAAGCACGCTAACTTCCGAAGGAGTAAAGCTAACCGCTTGAAATTTTGCACAAATACTTCTTATTAGTGTAGGTCGGTTGGTATTGTAAATGGGCCATATCGGTCCATGTTTTGATATAGCTGCCATATAAACCTATCTTGGGTCTTGACTTCTTGAGCCTCTAGAGTGCGCAATTCTTATCCGATTGGAATGAAATTGTGCACGACGTGTTTTGTTATGATATCCAACAACTGAGCCCAGTATAGTTCAAATCGGTCCATAACCTGATATAGCTGCCATATAAACCGATCTTGGGTCTTGACTTCTTGAGCCTCTAGAGGGCGCAATTCTTATCCGATCAGAATAAAATTTTGCACGACGTGTTTTGTTATTATATCCAACAGCTGTGCAAAGTATGGTTTAAATCGGTTCATAACCTGATATAGCTGCCATATAAACCGATCTTGGGTCTTGACTTCTTGAGCCTCTAGAGGGCGCAATTCTTATCCAAATGGAATGGAATTTCGCACGATGTGTTTTGTTATGATACCCAACAACTGTGCTAAGTATGGTTTAAATCGGTTCATAACCTGATATAGCTGCCATATAAACCGATCTTGGGTCTTGACTTCTTGAGCCTCTAGAGTGCACAATTCTTATCCGATTTGAATGAATTTTTGCACGAAGTATTTCGTTATGATATCCAACAACTGTGCCGAGTATGGTTGAAATCGGTCCATAACCTGATATAGCTGTCATATAAACAGATCTGGGGATTTGACTTCTTGAGTTTTTAGAGGGCGCAATTCCTATCCGATTTGGCTGAAATTTTGCATGACGCATTTTATTTTTACTGTTTACTTTCAACAACTGTGTCAAATAAGGTTCAAATCGGTTCATAACCTGATATAGCTGCCATATAAACCGATCTGGGATCTTGACTTCTTGACCCCTAGAGGTCGCAATTATTATCCGATTTGCCTGAAATTTTGTACGACGGATCCTCTCATGACCATCAACAAACGTGTTTATTATGGTCTGAATCGGTCTATAGCCCGATACAGATCCCATATAAATCCATCTCTCTATTTTACTTCGTGAGCCCCAATGGGCGCAATTCTTATACGAATTGGCTGAAATTTTACACAGGTCTCCAACATATAATTTAATTATGGTCCGAACCGGACCATATCTTGATATCGTTTTAATAGCAGAGCAACTCTTTTCTTATATCCTTTTTTGCCTAAGAAGAGATGCCGGGAAAAGAACTCGACAAATGCGATCCATGGTGGAGGGTATATAAGATTCGGCCCGGCCGAACTTAGCACGCTTTTACTTGTTTTTACTTCAATTCGATAGGATTTGTTTCAAATATTGTAGAAGTTTTATGGTTAGGTTTTAAAACATATGCTTTGAGTTTATTTCTCAATAGTCATAGACCTAATTTAAAATTAACTCACAAATAATTGAGTACACCAATGTAAGTGGAATAATATTATTGTTTAGATTAATAATATAAAAACCCATATTTTCGCTATCAGCAGACATTTTTTCAATGGGTGTTTGTTATATTTAAACGAAAATCTTTGAAACGGGTAAATTTCATTTTCATAAAAAATAATTTTACATTTACAAATAATAAGGGCAAAACAACCCGTTTTCCACAAACCCAGAGTCATTCAAGGCATAGGAAATCAATTGAATGACAAAATTATTCTCAATAAACTCAGTCCAAGTAAATGTCAAATAATGAAGTTAAAAAATCAAATCAAAAATCTTGCAAACTTATAGGTGAAATACACAAAACTAAGTGGTATACCCAAAACCAAGTTTGGTAATAAATAACAGAAATAAAGACAATATATAACTGCAAAAACTTTATATGGAAAGGACTCGTCTTTTAAATCTGCTGTTAAAACCAAACATCGTCGCCAAATAACAAAAAATAACAATACTGATGAAATAATTCGTTCTTGTTTTTCGACAAAGTTCAAATTTCAAAGGAAAAAAGAATTAAAATAAATTTTCAGTAGGTGTAGAATTGTTGTGGTGAATATAGGGTACATAATTTTTGGATAACCGAAGGGGGGAGTATTCTCCCCCTTACGTTAATTTTTAAAAAAGTCAGATCTCGGAGATGGAAAGGGCGATTTAAACGAAACTTTGTTTGCACTCTTAAGGCCAAAAGCCAACGTAGCGCAGAGGTTAGCATGTCCGCCTTTGACGCTGAACGCCTGGGTTACAATCCTGGCGAGACTATCAAAAAAAAAGTTTTCAGCGGTGGTTTTCCCCTCCTAATGCTGGCAACATTTGTGAGGTATTATGACATGTTAAAACTACTCTCCAAAGAGGTGTCGCATTGCGGAACGCAGTTCGCAGTCGGCTTTAAAAAGGAGGCCCCTTATCATTGAGCTTAAACTTGAATCGGACTGCACTTATTGATGTGTAAAAAGTTTGCCCCAGTTCCTTAGTGGAATGTTCATGGGCAAAATTTGCAATTTGCAAGGCCAAAACAGACAAAGCCCGTAGAGCTTTGTTTTTGAGTGTCGCGTTGCTAAAGAATTTTCAACTTTGACGACTAAAATCAGCGTCATTGCCATACGTTTAGGCGTCAAAGTTAAAAAATTGTTTAATTTTTGGGTTGCTTTTTTGACATATGTTGCATTGTTAACGCAACGCTCCAAAACAAAGCTCAAGGCGCTCATTCTGTTTTTGCCTTTTTAGAAATCAAAACACAAAAATTTGGTATCCTAAATTTGGTCGGGGTACCCCGAAATCCGCAAAAGGGTTATATAGACCAATCATGCCAATATGGACTTAAATGAAAGGGTATTCGAGACTAGAATACGAATCTGACATCCAAATTTGCGGCCATGTGTTTATGGGCCGCTCCACACCCAGAGCCTTTCCAAATCTGAAATATTTACCGACCATGCCAATATAGGGCTCAAATGAGAGATATTTGGGAGTATTTTACGAAACTGATAGCCGCCCACCACCATAACTACCCCAAAATAAGACTTATTTACTAATCATGGCATTATGGGGATCAAATAAAAGGTATTAGAGTGTAGAGCTAAAATTTAATAGCATTCGGGGCGAAATGTGTGAAGGGCCGCAAAAATAAAAACACCCCACAAACAAAATAAAAGGTATTGGAGAGTGAGAGAAGACGAAACGAAGCGGGTCCGGACCAGCTAGTTAAAAATATATGGTCACCCTTATTCCGGTGGTCGAAGGCGAAAGTCGACAGCAGTCGAAGGCGAATTTCCTATTTCGTTGTATTCTGTAAAGTTTTTGCCTTTGACGCTTTAGTAGTAAAAGTATAATAACCAAAAATGTAAAAGAATATTTAATCAATCAAAAAAACATGTTTGTAAATGGACAGTAGCTGTGTTCGCCTTCTCTTTAGTTTGTTCGTTGTTTATTTTAATAAAATAAAACTGCTATTTTTATACCCACCACCGAAGGATGGGGGTATATTCATTTTGTCATTCCGTTTGCAACATATATATATATATATATTCTTGATCAGCGTAAAAATCTAAGACGATCTAGACATGTCCGTCCGTCTGTATCTTGAAATCACCCTACAGTCTTTAAAAATAGAGATATTGAGCTGAAATTTTGCACAGGTAATTTTTTTGTCCATAAGCAGGCTAAGTTCGAAGATGGGCTATATCGGACTATATATTGATATAGCCCCCATATAGACCGATCCTCCGATTTAAGGTCTTAGGCCCATAAAAGCACATTTATTATCCAATTTTGCTAAAATTTGGGGCAGTTAGTTGTGTTAGACCATTAGACATCCTTCGTCAATTTGGCTCAGATCGGTCCAGATTTGGATATAGCTGTTATATATACCAAACCTCCGATTTAGGGTCTTAGGCCCATAAAAGCCACATTTATTATCCGATTTCGCTAAAATTTGGGGCAGTGAGTTGTGTTAGACCATTCGACATCCTTCGTCAATTTGGCCCAGATCGGTCCAGATTTGAATATAGCTGTTATATATACCGATCCTCCGATTTAGGGTCTTAGGCCCACAAAAGCCACATTTATTATCCGATTTTGCTGAAATTTGGGACAGTGAGTTGTCTTAGGCGCTTCGACATTTTTCTTCGATTTGACCCTGATCGGTTCAGATTTGGATATAACTGCCATATAGACCGAACTCTCGATTTAAGGTTTTGGGCCTATGAAAGGCACATTTATTGCCCGATGTCGCCGAAATTTGAGATAGTGAGTTAAGTTATGCCCCTTGACATACTCCTGCAATATGGTACAGATCGGACTAGATTTGGATATAGCTGCCATATAGACCGATCTCTCGCTTTTGGGTTTTGAGGCATAAAAGGCGCATTTATTGTCCGATTTCGCTGAAATTTGGAACAGTGCGTTGTGTTAGACTCTTCGAAATTTTTCTGGAACATAGCCCAAATCGGTGCAGATTTGGATATAGCAGCCATGTAGACCGATCTCTCGATTTTAAGTCTTGGCCCCATAAAAGGCGCATTTATAATCCAATTTCACTGAAATTTGACACTATAACTTATGTTAGGCTATTTGACATCCCTGTCGAATATGGTTCAGATCGGTTTATTTTTAGTATAGCTACTTAAAAGACCAATATTTTGTTATACACAATTAAACAATGACTTGTACTTATTGTATAAGTATTTGGTCCAAATCGGAACATATTTCAATATAGTTGCTATGGGGCATAAGGTATGCATTTTTCACCGGATTTTGACGAAAGGTGGTTTACATATATATCCGTCGTGGTGGGTATCCTAAGTTCGGCCCTGCCGAACTTAACGTCTTTTTACTTGTTTTGTATTGGTTATCTACATTCAAAATCATATTTCGCAGCTATCACTTGGAATACCACATTTTTAAAGATCCGCAGGTCCTCCTGTGTCTATCCCAATTTGAGGGTAAAAAATGTACTCTCCTACCAAAGACTTATTACAGCTGTCCTATTCTATACTGATCGGCCTTCATTTATTATCTTTAATTCCATATGTTTGGGTAGGATGGGGGGGAGGGCGATTTGAATGCATTATATTCTCGGTCGTCCTACATGACAGTTTGGTGTTGTTTTTATTGGGAGGAGAGGGTCTGTTCCCCGCGACACTAAGACCCAAAAGACAATTTATTTGAGTCTTTTAATGTCGAGATCTACATGTCAGGCTGAAAGGCAGGACGTGACGTGATACTTGAATCCTTATATCAACATAAGATTCAAACTCTACTGTCATAGACCTTTCGTTAAATGTTCATATTATCCCGATCGAACTACACGCCCTATTGAAGGCTATTAGGTGTGTGGGCCGGTCCGAGACTCTGTCCAAATGTGTATATCAGATTCGTGGTCAACTCCCAAAAAACCTTTAATTTTATACCTATTTTGTGACGTTGGACATTTATGCCCGTTTTGGGGATTTTTGGGTTTGGAGAGGCCCCGTAAAAACCTTGGACCAAAACCTTTCAACAGATGTGCACTCAATTTCCAAACAACTAACCTGGGGCGTCGCCCCACTCCAAAATTTTATACCAATTTCGTGTTTTTGGGGTACCATGAGGTGGCACACAAAATTTCACTTAATTTGGTGCATCCATCTCCGAGATCTGGCGTTTTTAAAAATTGTGGTAAGGGGGAGGGTCGTCCACCTCCCCCCCCCCCCCCTCGGATATCAAAAAAAAATTTACCTGTTTTTCACCGGGGGCTGAAACTCTACCATGTGTGAAAATTTAATTAAAATCGGTTCAGACGTTTTTGAGTCTATACGGAACAGACAAACAAACACGGCGCAACAATTTAATTTTAATGTAATAGACGGCTCAAGTTCTTGAACGCGCCAAATCGGACCATATTTGGATATAGCTGCCATATAGACCGAACTGCCGACAAAGGGTCTGAAGCTCATATCAGTTTTAGCCGAAATTTTAAACACTGAGTTGTTTTTAACCTCCCGACATCCGCACCAAATATGTTTCAGATCGAACTATGTTTCAATATAGCTGCCATATAGACCTACCGTATAAGGGTCTGGAAATCATAAAAGCTGAGTTTATTACCCAATTTCGCTGAAATTTTAATCAGTGAGTTGTTTTAAGCCACCCGCCATTTGACCCGAATATGGTAAGAATCGGAATGTATTTAAATATAGATGTCATATAGACCGATATGCCGATTAAGGGTCTGAAGCTCCTAAAAGCTTTATTTATTACCCGATTTTGTTGAAATTTGAAATAGTGAGTTGCTTTAAGCCTTCCGACATCTGACTCACATATGAGTCAGATCAGATTATGTGTGTCATATAGACCGATCTTCAAAATTAGGGTCTTAATCCCATAAAAAGTAGATTTATTGTCTGGAAATGTTACTTGTATATGAGTTCTCGGGACCTGAATAAAATATGATCGAGACCCAATAAGTAGAACTCCCGTATAAGGGTGAGACTTGGTCTCAAAAGTGGTAGTCAATTTCGTGCTCTACTCCCGAAGACCTTTCATTTAGGATCACAAAACACTTAGTCCCACAATTGGATACCAGATTCGCTTTCTACTCTCAAATACCTTTAATTTGATACCCGTATTGTAGTGATTGGTCTATAAAGCCGTTTGGCGGGTTTTGGGGATGGGCGGTCCTCCTAAGCACCCCACCTCGGATTCTGATACCAAATTTTTGATTTATGGTTAATCTAAGTGTGCCAACAAAATTTCGCTTAAATCGCCCTAACCATCTCCGAGATCTGGTGTTTTTGAAAATTATTGTTAAGGCCTGTCTTCGAGTGGGAAAATTAGAAAATAATTCCGCAACGAAGTCACAACGAAGATTAATGCTGTATGATCAATTATGACAACCATGCCCTCTTTCTATTCATGTTGGCTTCTCCATATTAACGCAATTTACTGGCTGTTTTCAATGGGATCCACTAAATCAATTTGAAAACCGCCTTCGAACACAGCCTGAAGATGGCGCTAACTTAAATGTTAGTGTTACTACTCTCTTGGAGTGGCATTACGCCTATAACATTGATCATCATTTGGTAGTTGTCTATAAATTACTATATGACTACCTATTAAATAACCATAATTTAGTCTTTTTTTAAATCAAATCAAATTGGCATATTAAACTATTTTCTGCGGTAAAGAACTAATTTGCTAGTCTGTATATTTGGTGTGGTGGCGATAGTTCTTGTTATTAAACCATGTAAAACTTTTGAACAAAAAAGTGTTGGCCAGCAGCATGTCGTTTGTCTTGTCTATCGATGAGCTGAACATCATAATTTTTGGCGTACGGCGGCCTACATTTATTTGTGTCCCCACACATTAATTAAATCACACAGTGTCCTGTTAGGTCGTTATGATTGATCGACTGTTTTGGGGTGAGGTGGTTCGCTAGATATATGAGCAGAAAGAAGATATCAGATTCGCAGTCCACAAACTTATACCTATAATTTAACCCCATATTGTCATGATTGGTGTATACAGCCGTTCGGCGGAGGGTGTCTATATGAGGGTTGTGCGCCACACTCCATCTGCCACTTGAGCACATATTTGAATGACGCACTCTACTCAAAAATATCTCTCATTTGATCCCCCATTGTTTCAATTGGTCAAATAATCTATTGGAGGCGATTTTTGGAAGTAGATTCTTGAACACAAAGTTTAATGTCACATTCACAATCAACTCCCAAATACCTTTCATTTGAGTCTTATATACATTAGCTATGAGGTTGGGGCGATTCGCAAATACTTTTATGTCATAAGGCTAGTACTACGTTCTTTTTTACGGAAAATTTTCCGAAAGTCGTTCTTTCGCTGGTTGGACAAGATTGGTTCTTTTGGGTTTCTTTGGTCAAAATGTTGTCATTTACATATAAAACAAGTAAAACCGTGCTAAGTTCGGCCGGGCCGAATCTTATATACCCTCAACCATAGATCGCATTTGTCGAGCTCTTGCCACGGTATCTCTTTTTAGGCAAACAAAGGATATAACAAAAGAATTGCTATGTTATTGGAACAATATCAAGTTATGGTTCATTTCGCACCATAATTGAACTGAAAATTGGAAACCATAGTAGAAGTCATTGCGCAAAATTTCAGCCAAATCTAGTAAGAAAAGCGCACAGGGGCTGAAGAAGTTAAATAGAGAGATCGGTTTGTAGGGGATCTATATTAGGCTATAAACCGATTAATGCCATATTCGACACGTATGTTTAAGGTCATAAATAAAGCCGTTGTACAAAATTTCAGCCAAATCGGATAATACTTGCGCCCTTTAGAGGCGCAAGAAGTCAAGATCCCATATCGGTTTATATGTCAGCTATATCATGTTAAGGACCGATTTGAACCGTTCTTAAAAATCATAACAAAACTCCTCATGCAAAATTTCAGCAAAATCGGATAATAATTGCGTCCTCTAGAGGCCTAAGAAGTCAAGACCCCAGATCGGTTATATGACTGCTATATCAGGTTATGGACCGATTTGAACCATACTTGGCACAGTTGTTGGATGTCATAACAAAATAATACGTGCCAAATTTCATTCAAATCGGATAAGAATTGCGCACTCTAGAGGCTCAAGAAGTCAAGACCCAAGATCGGTTTATATGACAGCTATATCAGTTTATAGACCGATTTGAACCATATGTGGCACAGTTGTTGGGTATCATAACAAAACACGTCGTGCAAAATTTCATTCCAATCGGATAAGAATTGCGCACTCTAGAGGCTCAAGAAGTCAAGACCCAAGATCGGTTTATATGGCAGCTATATCAAAACGTGGACCGATATAGCCCATTTACAATCCCAACCGACCTACACTAATAAGAAGTATTTGTGCAAAATTTCAAGCGACTAGCTTTACTCCTTCGAAAGTTAGCGTGTCGTCGACTTAAAATATCATGACGATCAAGAATATATATACTTTATGGGGTCTTAGACGAATATTTCGAGGAGTTACAAACAGAATGACGAAATTAGTATACCCCCATCCTATTGTGGAGGGTATAAAAATAATATGGCATCAAACAATTTATCAGCTGCCTACGAGCATGTATGTTTTTGTAATTTCGACCAAAATAATTAATATATAATGAAACACAAAACAATTAAAATGAGACAAATGCAGAATTTATTTGTAAAAATAATTAGATTTTGCAGTATTTTCACTGTTATAAGTTAAATAAGCACAACTTTTCAAAAGCTTTTGTTAGCATCTTCCACTTTTATCCAAATATTGTTGTTCTAATTGCAAAACCAATTTTTTTTTTCACTCATATTAAAAAAAAAAACTAACACTAGCAAACACCCAATTACAATTAGAAGTTTGACGATCGCGTTTATTTTGCATAAGAAACATGTAATTTCCTTATGCAAAATAAACGCGATCGTCAAACTTCTAATTGTAATTGGGTGTTTGCTAGTGTTAGGGACTGTGGTTGTGCTCTCAATGGGCGTCCCGAAATGTAAATTTTCCCTAGATGAAAAAACAAGTTATGACGAAACGAACACATTTCGGCAAATTTTTTCGTTATTTTCGTTTTATATGGAGTTTCAACGCGAGTTTCCGGCCTATATTCGTGATCTTCTCCCGAATACCTTTCAATTGAGTCTCATATTGATATGTAAGTCTAATATGTTTGTTTGGGGAGCTTTTGCGGCTGGAGTGGCCCCTAGGTGCCTTGGACCCAACTTGTAATACCATATTCGTATTCTACTCTCCAATACTTTTCATTTGATACCCATATTGTCCCGATAGGTCAACCTTGATTTTGGGTGGTGTTTTTGGGTAACGGGGGAGGGTCCACCCTCTTCCAATATCAATGAATTATATAGCCAATTCCTCCTTCCTGACCATATTCGTAATCTACTACCGAATACCTTTCATTTAAGTCCCATATTGTCCCGATCGGTCCACTTTTAATTTTGGGTGGTACTTTTAGAGTAAGGGCCCCCTTGACCATTCCCCACAATCTGTGAAAATTTGAAAGAGATCGGGCGTCGTGAAATGTAAATTTTCAAGTTATGACGAAACGAACACGATTTTTCCGTTTGTTTTATTCTTTATATGGAGTTTCAATGCGAAAACCTAATATAGTACCGGTCTTAATACTTTTGTAATGATTTTTATACCCTCCACCATAAGATGGGGGGTATACTAATTTCGTCATTCTGATTGTAACTACTCGAAATATTCGTCTGAGACCCTATAAAGTATATATATATTCTTGATCGTCGTGAAATTTTATGTCGATCTAGCCATGTCCGTCTGTCGAAAGCACGCTAACTTCCGAAGGAGTAAAGCTAATACTTCTTATTAGTGTAGGTCGGTTGGTATTGTAAATGGGCCATATCGGTCCATGTTTTGATATAGCTGCCATATAAACCGATCTTGGGTCTTGACTTCTTGAGCCTCTAGAGTGCGCAATTCTTATCCGATTGGGATGCAATTTTGCACGACGTGTTTTGTTATGATATACAACAACTGTGCCAAGTATGGTTCAAATCGGTTTATAACCTGATATAGCTGCCATATAAACCGATCTTGGGTCTTTACTTCTTGAGCCTCTAGAGTGCGCAATTCTTATCCGATTGGAATGAAATTTTGCACGACGTGTTTCGTTATTATATCCAACAACTATGCCAAGTATGGTTCAAATCGGTTCATAGCCTGATATAGCTGTCATATAAACAGATCTGGGGACTTGACTTCTTGAGCTTCTAAAGGGCGCAATTCCTATCCGATTTGGCTGAAATTTCGCAAGACGTTTTTTATTGTTACTTTCAACAACTATGTCAAATAAAGTACAAGTCGGTTCATAACCTGATTTAGCTGCCATATAAACCGATCTGGGATCTTGACTTCTTGAGCCTCCTCGGTCTATAGCCCGATACAGCTCCCATATAAATCGATCTCTCTATTTTACTTCTTGAGCCCACAAAGAGCGCAATTCTTTTTCGAATTGGCTGACATTTTACACAGGTCTCCAACATAAATATAATTTAATTGTGGTCCAAACCGGACCATATCTTAATATCGCTCTAATAGCAGAGCAAATCTTTTCTTATATCCTTTTTTTTGTCTAAGAAGAGATGCCGCGAAAAGAACTCGACAAATGCGATCCATGGTGGAGGGTATATAAGATTCGGCCCGGCCGAACTTAGCACGCTTTTACTTGTTCATAAGTAATAAGGAAATGTTCTACTAAATGAAATCAGCAAGTTTTTTTGCTTCAAAAACTATTATCTAAAAAAAGTCGAAAAAGTGTCGAGAAAGTTGTGCTTATTTAACTTATGTCAGTGAAAATACTACAAAACCTAATTATTTTTACAAATAATTTCTGCATTCGTTTCTTTTTAAATAGTTTTGCGTTTCATTATTTATTAATTTCGAAGAGGTGGGTTTTGGCTGAAATTGCATCAACATTTTTGAATTTGAGTACGTTCCACATACTCATATTTGTGTGTTCAACCCCATTTACACTGCTCTATAAATCCGGATTTAATGGTTCGATCATCTGTTTTCCCTTTATAAAATCAGCCGACGAGAAGCCTTAAATCCGTATTTAATTAGCAGTGTAAACGGAGTGTTCACCTGCATGTAATCAGCTGATAAGTTGATTGGTGCCATATTAATTTTTATCTGTAATGGCAACATTTTGGCCAAAGGAACTCAAAAAAAACAAATGTGGTAACCTTGTGAAACCACCGAAAGAACGATTTTCGGAAATTTTCCCCCAAAAAAACGTAGTAACAGCCATAAGAGAAAATTTATTGACAAAAATGGAAAAGTTTTCCCAGATTTTTCATATGGAGTTTCACTATGAAAACTGAACTTAGTGCACACCTATTGGCGTAAAAAAGTTATTTATTTATTTCACATGTTTTTAGCCATTTTATAAGGAGCTTGACAGTTGTTCACATGAAAAGCCGAATAGAGTACCAACCCTAAAGCAAAGTATTCTGTTCAGCTTTCCGAATAGTTGCTAAAAACTTTAACAAAATATTATATATATTTTTTTTTAATAATTACATGATTTTTTTTTACTATTGGATGTTATTATGTTCGTTTTTCACAGTTGAAGAAATATGTTTTTCGAAAATTTATCTGGTATATATGTAAACCACCTTTCGCCAAAATCCCGTGAAAAATGCTTACCTTATGCCCATAGCAGCTATATCGAAATATGTTCCGATTTGGACAAAATACTTATAAGTACAAGTCATTGTTCAATTGTGTATAACAAAATATTGGTATTTTAAGTAATTATATCTAAAAAGAAACCGATACGACACGGATGTCGAAAAGCCTTACATAAGTCAATGTGTCAAATTTCAGTGTAATCGGATTATAAACCTTTTATGTGGACAAGACTTTAAATCGAGATATATGTCTATAAGGCCAAATCTGGTCCAAACCTGGACCGATCTGAAAAAAATTTATGAAGAATGTCGAAGGGCCTAACACAACTCACTGTTCCAAATTTCGTCGAAATCGGACAAAAAATGCGCCTTTTATGGCCCCAAAACCTCAAATCGAGAGATCGGTCTTTATGGCAGCTATATCCAAATCTGGACCGATCTGTGTCATATTGCAGAAGTATGTCGTGGGGCTTAACGCAACTTACTGTCCCAAATTTCGGCGACATCGGACAATAACTGCTCCTTTTATGGGGCCAAAACTTTAAATCGAGAGATCGGTCTATATGGCAGCTGCATTCAAATCTGGACCGATTTGAGCCAAATTGAGGAATAAAGTCGAAGGGCCTAACTCAACTCACTGTCCAAAATTTCGGCGACATCGGAGAATAAATGCGCCTTTTATGGACCCAAAACCTTAAATCGAGAGATCGGTCAATATGGCAGCTATATCCAAATCTCGACCGATCTGTGCCATATTGCAAAAGTATGTCGAGGGGCTTAACGCAACTTACTGTCCCGAATTTCGGCGACATCAGACAATAAATGCGCCTTTTATGGGCTCAAATCGAGAGATCGGTCTATATGGCAGCTATATCCAAATCTGGGCCAAATTGAAGAAGAATGTCGAAGAGCCTAACACAACTCACTATTCCTAATTTCAGCAAAATCGGATAATAAATGTGGCTTTTATGGGCCTAAGACCCCAAATAAATATAAAGTCCAATATAGCCCATATTCGAACTTAACCTGCTTATGGACAAAAAAATTTCAGCTCAATATCTGTATTTTTAAAGACTGTAGCGTGATTTCAACAAACAGACGGACAGACGGACGGACACGGCTAGATCGTCTTAGATTTTTACGCTGATCAAGAATATATATGTATTCTTTATAAGGTCGGAAATGGATATTTCGATGTGTTGCAAACGGAATGACAAAATGAATATACCCCCATCCTTCGGTGGTGGGTATAAAAACGTGTTTTGTTATGGAAACAAAAACATTTGATTGCTGTAAAATTCCGCTCCAGAACAATTAAAAATTTCAGCGATCATTCCAAAAGCAGAATAGCATACCAACCCTTACGTTCATATTACACTAGGATTAATTGTTTTCCTTTTAACTTAGTAGTGTATTTCCACATCAAAAGAGAAACAGAATACCAATTCTATAAAAGTAATCACGAAAAATATTGATTTTCGTTGTATTGCTAAAAGAAACGCAGATTTTATTTCACAATTATTTTAATTCAATTTTCATAATTGAGGACCAGGGAATTAGGGGCACGGCTTTTTTGTAGTAACAAATCATACCCTATCTTCAAAGTACGTTAACATTGGCCACTCAATCCGGATTTATGGCCTTTTCGAGATTTAACTGCTATATGCCGTGTTTTTTGCAGGTTTTACCATACAAAAATAAATCCCATTTTGCAGGTTTTATTTTTAAATCCCAAATAAACCCGGTTTTATGACTGTTTCCAAGAATTGTATATGGATGTTTGTTATATGCATATTCATGTTTACGCATGTACGCTTGAGTATGTCACTTAAACCCCCAAAAACGCAGTGTAAACGGACAGGATTTATTTTTGGATTAAGTTAAGTCCAGATCTAAAAATTTTCAATGTAAACGTGCTATAATAGCACTTTTTGGGATTTAATCTGTGACAGCCAGCTGATTTATGTTTATATATGCATATGTACGTGCCCATTTGCTTGTAAAAGCTAAAATTTAAATTTCGGTTCAGTAGGAAGTGGGGGGGGGGGGTTACTCCCAGGATGATATATTGGATGTATACGGCCATCGTGAGGCCAGTACTGACCTATGGAGCACTGGTATGGTGGTATGCCGTAGGGAGTAGGACGCGTGCGAGAGAGTTCGAGAAGGTTCAGAGACTGGCCTGCGTCGAGATCACAGGGGCACGGAGATCCGCACCGCAGGCAGCCCTGGGGGCGATGTTGGATATGCAGCCCATTGTGGCCTATATTTGGAACTGCGCCGCCAGGGTCGCGCTTAGGATGAGGGAGCTCGGCATGCTGAAGGAGGATGGTTGCTGCCACAGTTTGATTCTGGGTGTTATGGATACGAAGGGTAGACTGAGGAGGATCTCCGACTACCTGGCACCGGAGTCGACTGGAGTAAGGGCATTCGCGATTCGATTTCCTGATAGGGACGAATGGAGGGCGGATGGTGTACTTGAGGAGGATGAGACCTCGATCTACACAGTGGCTCCAAGATGAAGTCAGGGACTGGATTGGGGTCTACTCTTATGCACTCGATATCAGTATGTCTCTGAGACTGCCGGACGAGTGTACGGTCTTTCAGGCAGAGGTCGCTTGCGGCCAAATTCTGGTAAGGGGCTTACCGTCCTTGATACCCAGAATTTATTTGGACAGTATGGCGGTGCTCAAGGCCTTGGGGTCAAGGATGATGAGGTCGAGATGCGTGGCGGATTGTTTGGAATCCCTGGATAGGCTCCGGGCCCACGATGCGACGCTGACATGGGTTCCTGGGCATGAGGGGATTCCAGGGAATGAGTGGGAGGACGAATGCGCCAGGAGAGGTTTGTCTGCGCCGGGCGGACCAGTCATCGATCTTGCATACGTGTCATTTGTCAAGCTACTGAACACAGTAGAGGGGATGGCCAGTGCGGTGTCGGCGGCGAGGTGGGACTCGGTGAATGTTTGTCGCACTGCAAAGGCGCTATGGCCGGACATCGATCGGAGGACGACGAGAGAGTTGTTGGTGTTCGATAAGAGATCGATGAGTACTTTGACAGGGGTCATAACCGGACACTGTGCCATAGGCCACATGGCGGCTCGCATGGGGATACCGCACAATGACTTCTGTAGGAGTTGCTTCCATGAGGAGGAGACTATTGAGCACTTGCTGTGTTCTTGTCCAGAAGAAATATGCGCCCTTGTAATATCTATGCCCTGACTTGAGCTACGTGAAGCTATATCCATGTTATGTTTCGTGATTTTCAAGAGCTGGTGAGGCAGCAATACCGAGCTAGCCGATATTGCAAAATGCAAATTTTGCCCATGAACATTCCACTAAGGAACAGGGGCAAACTTCTCACTTATCAATGAATGCAGTCCAATTCAAGTTTAAGCTCAATAATAGGGGCCTCCTTTTTGTGCCGCAGTGCGACACCTCTTTGGAGAGAAGTTTTACATGGCATAGTAACTCACAAATGTTGCCAGCATTACTTACTTACTTAGTTTACTTTAATTGGCTATGATAGAATATTTGTTCCACAAGCCGGACGTAGAATAGCGTTCCAAGTGCCTCGATCTTCTGTGCTCATTCTAAAATCTCTGACACCAAGTTTCGAGGTGTCTCCCACAACTTGATATTTCCATCGGGCTTTAGGTCTTCCCGGTTTGCGTGTACCACCGTGTTTGCCTTCAAAAGACTTCTTTGCTGGAGCTTCTTCATCCATTCTGACAACATGACCTAGCCAACGCAGCCGTTGTATTTTGATGTGTGTATCTATGCTATCGTCGCCATACAGCTCGTGGTTCGTACGTCGCCTATATTCTCCGTTAACGCAAGCTGGTCCATATATTTTACGAAGAATCTTTCTCTAAAATACTCCAAGCACTGCCCCATCTACTTTCACAAGTACCCATGCTTCAGAACCATGTAACAGCACGGGTAGTATCAGTGTCTTGCATAATGTAATCTTCGTCTGTCGAGAGGTGGCCTTGTTTCTAAACTGCTTACTTAGTCTAAAGTAGCATCTGTTTGCCAGTATTATTCTTCGCTTTATCTCAAAACTGGTGTCATTCGTTTCGGTTACGGCGGCGCCGAGGTAGATAGAGTTACTGACTGTCTCAAAGTTGTGGTTCCCAACTTTCTCCATTTTCTTTATTTGCTCGGTTGTGCAAGGCTTTTTGGGAGTTGAAACCACCCATTTCGCCTTATCTCCATTTACTGCCAGACCCATTTTCACTGACTCTCTTCGATTCTTTCGAAGGCTGCAATTACTACTTCCGGTGACCGACCTATGATATCGATGTCGTCGGCATAGACGAGTAGCAAGTGTTCTCTTGTGATTAGTGTGCCATATCTATTCACATCTGCATCTGGTATAATCGTCTCCAGCAGGATATTAAAGAGATCACACGATAGGCTATCTCCTTGTCTGAAACCCCGTTTGGTATTAAATGGTTCGGAGAGATTCTTTCCTATTCTAACTGAGGAACGCGTATCAGCAAGTGTCATCCTGCAGAGTCTTATTAATTTTGCAGGGATACCAAACTCAGACATGGCTTGAAATACCTTTGAACGTAAAGGAGTATCGAAGGCGGCTTTGTAGTAAAAAAGAGATGGTAGGTATTGATTTGTCCTTCTCGGGTCTTTTCCAGGATTTGGCGCTGTGTGAATATCTGGTCTAGGGTGGATTAACCAGGTCTAAAGCCGCATTGATAGGGCCCAATTATCTCATTGACTTTAGGTTTTAATCTTTCACAGTACGCTTGAGAGTATCTTGTATACGATGGGGAGGAGACTTATTCCTCTGTAGTTGGCACATTCCGTCTTGTCTCCTTTCTTGTGTACGGGACATAGTATGCTGAGGTTCCAATCATCGGGTATGCGTTCTTCTAGCCAGATTGCGCAGATAAGCTGATGCATACGCCTTATCAGCGTGTCGCCTCCGGTCTTAAATAGTTCAGCGGGCAACCCGTCGGCTCCTACTGCATTGTTGTTCTTTAGACGGGTCACTGCTACTTGGACCTCACTCTGACTAGGAGGTAAACATTCTATACCATCATCAGGGATTGGTTCTGCGGTATCCTCTTCGCCGCCAACATCGGACACTAGCAGTTGGGTTAAATGCTCTTTCCATATCCTCAGCATGTTATCTGTGTCAGTTACCAGATTTCCTTCTTTCTCTCTGCAGGAGGATGTGCATGCACCAAAGCCATCGGTTTGATGTTATTTCTTTGGTAGAATTTCCGTACATCATTCTGACTCCTGTACATCTCAATTCGCTCACACTCAAGTCTATCCTTGTGTACGGAAGATAGTATGCTGAGGTTCCAATCATCGGGTATGCGTTCTTCTAGCCAATGTGCGCAGATAAGCTGATGCATACGCCTTATCAGGAGGAGGTAAACATTCTATACCATCGTCAGGGATTGATTTTGCGGTAAAACGTTCTTTCCATATCCTCAGCATGTAATCAGCGTCAGTTACCAGATTTCCTTCTTTGCCTCTGCAGGAGGAAGTGCCTTCCCCAAAGTTTGATGTTTAATTCTTTGGTAAAATTTCCGGACGTCATTCTGACTCCGGTACATCTCAATTTGCTCACACTCACGCCTTTCCATTTTCTTTCTGTAGAATAAACTTTTCTCCTCTCTCCTTTTCTCCCGATGCCACTCCTTCATCTGGTGCGTTACTACTGATTGCAGGGTTGCTCTATATGCCGCATTCTTGGCTTCAGTAGCATCTCGACACTCTTGGTCGTACCATGGGTTTCTTGGAGGAGGCTTCCGGTACCCAAGTACGGATTTCGCGGCATTTTCCATGGCGTGGGCAATAGTTTGCCACTGCGCTATTATATCATCGGAACAAGGAGTGCTTTCATCAAGCAGTTGGGTCAGTCGAGTGGAGTATGCCGCTGCCATCTGTTGTGTTTGCAGTTTTTCAATGTCCAGCTTCCGTGCAGTGTCAGATCGTACTTTCCTCGCCATGTTCAAACGGGTGCGAACCTTTGCTGCAACGAGGTAATGATCCGAATCTATATTCGCTCCACGGATCGATCGTACATCTAACACGCTGGATGAATGCCTTCCATCTATCACAACGTGATCAATTTGGTTTCTCGTGTTTTGATCGGGTGACAGCCATATGGATTTGTGAATATTTTTATGTTGAAATCTGGTGCTACTAACTACCATGTTACTAACTACCAGCCTCAACCCATCACTGGACGTTATCTCGTGGAGGCTAAACTTTCCGACTTTTGGACCAAAAATGTCTTCCTTCCCTATTTTCGCATTAAAATCTCCCTGAACGATTTTAATATCATGGGCGGGGCTCTCTGACGCTCGTAGAAAATATCCTTGGTCTGCTCGTCTTTGTCTTCCGTCGAGGCATGGGCACAAATAAGGCTGATGTTAAAGAATTTGGCTTTTATGTGGATTGTGGCTAGCCTCTCATCCACCAGAGTAAAGCTGGAGACAAGGTGTTTCAGTCTCCGACGAACCACTTATGGCAGCTATAGTATAGTTCGTCACCGATAGGTGTTGTAGTGACGCCATTCTCAGTCCATCGCACTTCCTGTAAGGCGGTAATATCTGGCTTGTACTTCTCTAATTCATCCGCCAGCGCGTATACTGCACCTTCCCTATAAAGGCTGCGGACATTTCAGGTGCAGATCCGCAAATCAAGGTCCTTTTTTCATTTGCGTTTGTCGTCAACGTTGGGGGGTCCGTTTTTACTATTCCTTTATTTCTCAAAGTAGTTCTCAGATTTCCGGGGGCGGGTTACTGGCCCAGCGCCCCAACCGCATGGGTTTTGTGGGATTGCACACGTATCCCTCGTTGTGGCGAGTCGCTTGCTCCAAGATCCGACGCTCGCCGCCAGCCGCCCCTAACCTGGGAAAAGACGCTGATGTTGGCCATTGGTTATTTAAAGGCGCCAATAACTTGCCTTGTCATCTCGAGTATCATTGGCACTTAGTATTTGATTAAGAGCCAGTGCCACCTGACTCCTCACTGAGACTCTCCTCTCGAAAATCGCTGACTGCCCGCGGCCGCATTTGCAGCTACCCAGCATAAAAACGGAGCTATCCACCATCCGCAACCTGTGGACGCGCCCGGTAGCTTTCAGCCAAGCTTCCCGCTATAACGATGGGCAACACACAAGTCGGAGCTCAAAGTTCCAGCCCGTGTGGCGCTCATAGTTATCCCGTGTTGCCAGCATTAGGAGGGGAAAACCACCGCTGACCATCCTGGTCTCGCCAGGATTCGAACATTGACGTTCAGCGTCATAGGCGGACATGCTAACCTCTGTTCTACGGTGGTCTCTCAGCCGATATTGTACCGCATGAAAACCAAGAATTTGGTGGTGGTATTATAACTGTATTCAATGGTCCGGCACTGGCGGTGAAAAGACTGACTGTAACGGAACTTGATTCAGTTATTAAATCATCTCCTATTAGTGTATGCATGATTTAGATGTTTTTATAAAAATGATGAAAAATGTTCACACGTACATACTTTCTCCGTGATGGTCTGGCACGACCAATACACTTGGAGCTATTGCCGGGTCTGTCTAATTCATTGTTTGACTAAGCATTGACGACTATGGACGTTTCAATCATGGTGGAACGTAGCTTCTCTATTTTCTTTTCCTTCTTTAGTTTCTTCTTTAGATCTTTACCTTTTGCTTGATCAACTTCGCTACTGCCACCAGCGACGTCCGTAACGACATTAATACTTGAAGGAATTTCAGTGCCAATCGGTTCTAATTTCTCTTTAGATGGCGATGTTTCTTGGGAATGTAAATATCTCTCAGCCCTCTCTTTGCTTTTCGATTTATCTTTTTTGCCCTTTTTATACCCACCACCGAAGGATGGGGGTATATTCATTTTGTCATTCCGTTTGCAACACATCGAAATATCCATTTCCGACCCTATAAAGTATATATATTCTTGATCAGCGTAAAAATCTAAGACGATCTAGACATGTCCGTCCGTCTGTCTGTTGAAATCACGCTACAGTCTTCAAAAATAGAGATATTGAGCTGAAATTTTGCACAGAGTCTTTTTTTGTCCATAATCAGGTTAAGTTCGAAGATGAGCTATATCGGACTATATCTTGATATAGCCCCCATATAGACCGATCCGCCGATTTAGGGTCTTTGGCTCATAAAAGCCACAATTATTATCCGATTTTGCTGAAATTTGACACAGTGAGTTGTGTTAGACCCTTCGACATGCTTCGTCAATTTTGCTCAGATCGGTCCAGATTTGGATATAGCTGCCATATAGACCGATCCTCAGATTTAGGGTCTTAGGCCCATAAAAGCCACATTTATTATACGATTTTGATGAAATTTGAGACAGTGAGTTGTGTTAGACTCTCCGACATCCTTCGTCAATGTGGTCTAGATCGGTCCAGATTTGGATATAGCTGCCATATAGACCGATCCTCCGATTTAGGGTCTTAGGCCCATAAAAGCCATATTTTTTATCCGATTTTGCTGAGATTTGGGACAGTGAGTTATGTTAGGCTTCTCGACATCCTTCGTCAATTTGGTCCAGATCGGTCCAGATTTGGATATAGCTGCCATATAGACCGATCCTCCGATTTAGGGTCTTAGGCCCATAAAAGCCAAATTTTTTATCCGATTTTGCTGAAATTTGGGACAGTGAGTTGTGTTAGGCCCTTCGACATCCTTTGTGAATTTGGCTCAGATCGGTCTAGATTTGGATATAGCTGTCATATATACCGATGCCCCCATTTAGGGTCTGAGGCCCCTAAAAAGCGCATTTATTGTCCGATGTCGCCGAAATTTGGGACATTGGGTTAGGTTAAACCTCTTGACATAGTTCTGCATTATGGCACAGATTGGTCAAGATTTGGATATAGCTGCCATATAGACCGATCTCTCGGTTTTAGGTTTTGGGGCCAGAAAAAGCGCATTTATTGTCCGATGGCGCCACAGTTTGGGACAGTGAGTTGTGTTGAGCTCGTCGACATCCTTTTTCAATTTCACTCAGGTCGCTGCGCTTCGATGTTGATAGGATTTTTGGAGTTGGTTGCATTGTTTGCGATTTACTGACGGATAGTGCGCTAAAGTTAAAAAAAAAAAAAAAAAACAATATAAGTTTTGATAGTAATCTAACTATTAAATATATGTTACTATTTTTGCCGTTTTGTTATAATTTTTTTATTGGTTGACAGTCATCTTGATCAAGGCGTATTTATAAGGCGGCCGCATAAACCCAGCTGATAGAACTTGATATGTCAATTAATTTTTGAATTCGCCTTACAAAAATATAAACCAAAAAATAAAATTTTTTTAAATTGATGTTTGCGTTTTCTGGTTTTATGGTTCTGAAACTTACGCTGTAAGCTTCACTCAGTGAACTTGGGTCCATTGTGTCGTCTCCAAAAGATTGAATAACCGCAAAAGAACATAGATATAATTAACGTCAGTATTGTACTGATACTAGAATGAAGAAGGAGCCGACATGCATGATAAAAAAGGGATTTATTTTTGTATGTTAAACATGCAAAAAACACAGGATTTAGCACCTTAATCCCGAAAGGGCCATAAATCCGGATATTTTTCCAATGTAAACGTGATTTTAGATTCCAAACCATTACTACATATTGTTACATTTTTACTGTAGACGATGATCGAGCCTTTAAATCCGGATTTAAAGAGCAGTGTAAACGGAGTACTAGCTGACTAGCGTTGACAAACACACATACATAACATGATACTTAACAAGTAAACACAAAGGTAACAAAGAACAATAAAGAGTTTCTAGGAAATACTAGAAACAATGTATGTTGACGTAGTGAAAAACTTGATACAATATAAAATTTAAAATAACGGAAATTAAACTAAAGTGATCCTAAAACTAAAAAAACCTGTTCGACCGAAATAGGCACAGTTCCCGTTCCGTATGTTGCCAACCGCTCTAGATGCTCCACTTTCATTTTGTGACCTTAGACATATTTATTTTCTCAATGATTTCGTAGGGGCCTTCCCAATGTGTTTGTGATTTCGGACACAAACCCTTCTTTCGTTGTGGGTTAAACAGTAGTACCAGTTGTCCTTCTTGGAAGCCTTCAGTATTTGCCGATTGCTGACCATTTTTATTTGATTTCGCACTGAATCGTGAACTTCACGAAAGGTGTCCTGAATATCTGTTCCGTAGTCTTCATAACTATCTGGTTTAGCACCGAATATCAAATCACCAGGCAATTTAACTCGCTTCCTAATAAAATCTTGGCCGGCATCTGGGAAGTGGAATCGTATTTCACAGATCTATATGACAACAAAAATTTCGGTATGTGTACATCCTGTCAGTCTTTCTGACCATTGTCTACCACTTTTCGAAGGTGCTCTTCCAGCGTACGATTGAACCTTTCCACCATGCCGTTAGATTATGGATGTAGAGGCGTTGTTCTGGTTTTCCTGATTCCATGTAAGTCACACATTTCTTTAAAAATTGCAGATTCAAAATTTCAACACTGATGAGAATGAATCTCTGATGGAACACCGTAGCTCCATATCCAATTTCTGCTAAAAACATCCACATTTGTCTTTGCCTCTTGATTTGGGATGGCATAAACCTCAGACCATTTGCTGAAATAGTCCATGACAACTAGGACATAACGGTTTCCCGAGTCGCTAATTGGGAATGGTCCAGCCACATCCATTGTTATCCTTTCAAACGGTGCTCCCGAATTATACTGTTGCATGTGAACTCGACTTTTCCGTGTTGGACCTTTAGCTTTCATACACCTTTCGCAATTGGCTACCCATTCGGCGATGGATTTTTGACATCCAATCCAGCAGCATCGTTGTTTCAGCTTTTCGGCTGTTGTTGTTATTCCAAGGTGTCCTCCGCTTGAGCCATCGTGGAATTCTGCT